>NC_084605.1:32404821-32704821 GCF_033807715.1 Cololabis saira | reverse complement strand
TTTTTTTATGATCTATATCATGTTCTTTTTATAAGTTTTACAAATTTCATTTTCTATGTTTAATGGGTGTGGCATCGCTCTATATCCTCCAAAGTTTATTGAAGTCCCCCTGCTCTCTCTGCCCCTCCGACTCCCTCTTTTAGGTGTGTAATGAAGATGGACCACCACTGCCCCTGGATCAACAACTGCTGCGGCCACTTGAATCATGCCTACTTCACCAGCTTTCTGCTGCTGGCTCCACTGGGATGTTCACATGCTGCCATCATCTTCATAATGACCATGTACACACAGCTGTATGAGAGAGTGAGCAATTCCCTTATCTCATGAAAACTGACTTTTGGTGGCTTTGTGTCTCTGCTCCTTAAAGACTCATTGAAGTTGTTTTTTTTTTTTGTTCTTAATTGCAGATTTCATTTGGCTGGAGTACTGTAAAAATTGACATGAGTGCTGTTCGTCAGTTCCAGCCCCTCATGCCCTTCAGTGTGCCTGCTTTTGCTGCCACACTTTTTGCTTTAGGCTTGGCACTGGGCACCACTATTGCAGTTGGTATGCTTTTCTTCATACAGGTAGGACTTCCTAAAAGGTTTGAATAAAGTGATCCCATTTTGTGCAAGTTGTTGTTTGTTGGAACCTTACCATATCATTTTAGCTTTAACAAATATTTTGTGTGCACATTCAGTCCCATTACCATTGTGGTCACTAAGAGTTGAAGACAAAATATGATATACAAGTAAAAGTCTAACCTGTCACTATAATAATACTACTATTTTGATGATAATGCCATTCATACATACATACAGTTTTTCTTACTGTGTTTGAACATAAATGTTGCACCTCATTTGTAAATCACTTTGAATTTGGGCTTCTAATCGAGATATTCATCTAAGAAATGCATCATAGCCCTGCAGATTCCTGCAGATACAAAATGGAGAATCAATAATTAATTTGAAATATCTGTAATTGGGATGTTTTCAGTACATTTTAACTAAGGAGCAATCAGTCAGGCAATAATTCAATTTTGTTTAAGAAAATATGGGTTTACTTAAAATCTGATAATCAAAGATTGTGTCTTTTTCAGATGAAAGTCATTATTCGAAATAAGACCTCGATTGAGGCCTGGATCGAGGAAAAGGTCGTAATATCTTTCATTTACATTAAACTTTGGTCATGAAATTTTGTGTTAATGTTTTTGTGTTAATGTTAAAAAGTTAGCACCCAGTCTTTTAATTACTCTTCTTCTTTGTAAAAATGTACACAGAAGATAATAGTGGGTCTTAGTATTTGGGCAAATACAACCTCAGACTAACAATAAAGGTTCATTTTTTTTCTTTCTCCCATCATTTATTTAGAAAAAAAAACATGATTCATTAGCTTGTAGATCCACGATCAGCAGCAATAACTTCGAGTTGTATCCTGCATGACTATATCAGTCTGTCACATCGTTGTAGAAGAATTTAAGCCTGTGATGATTAGCTGGTATTTAGAAAGCTTAGTCTGCTGCTGCAATTTTCCAATGTCATGGATATTCATCATAATAATTAATAAAAAGTGTCAGAATTACAAGTGGAAATCTTCCAGGCAGAACTGCATCCATACTGGCTTTCTAAAATGTTTACATACACAACATTTTTTTTACATACGACTAAAATGGGGGGTGCATGAAAGATTAGATCAAGAAGGATCTGTGTTACTCACTATACTGATTTAAGACAATTAATACCACTATATGCTCTGTTTTACTAGGCCAAAGACAGAATACAGCACTACCAAACAGGAGAGGAGTTCATCTTCCCTTATGACCTCGGCAGCCGGTGGCTGAATT
The DNA here is from genome assembly GCF_033807715.1 of Cololabis saira. NCBI lineage: Eukaryota > Metazoa > Chordata > Actinopteri > Beloniformes > Belonidae > Cololabis > Cololabis saira. The sequence goes on along the minus strand of NC_084605.1, from coordinate 32,702,999 downwards.
TCAAGCAAGTCTTTACTTGGTCAGGGACACCCAAAGGGGACGGCATTGAATGGCCAGTTCATCCCAAGTGTCACCAGTACACCTTAACTGTAGGTTTTTTTTTGGGCTGCTGAACTGATTAATGTAAATGTTGTTGTTTCTGTTTTACCTCATAGTGTTACTTTGTTCACTGACACGTCTCCTTGTCATAGGTTAGTATAACTTGAGTAAGTCTCTCTAAGACAATCCTATTCTCAGTACATTTTTTATGTTTAGCATTTAGGTAAATGTTACAGTGTTAAAAAATGGTATTAACGTAAACTGTGTTGCTCTTTTCTTTTTAAACAGATTGAGCAGCTGAAGCAGAAAGCTGATAAACGAGTGAGAAGTGTAAGTACCTGCCAAATAAATGAGTACAGTTGTCGTAGTATATCTATCTATCTACCGCATATCTGGCGAGTCAGTCGGGCAGATTCAGTCGACTGTCATGCATTGTGATTTTTAGATACACTTCATCGTTATTGGAGGGAAATTTGTCTTTAGCTCTGATGCTGGACATGTAAATACCCTCTCAGTTACAGAACTGTAGATTAGAAAAGTATAATTAGGGCTGTTATAATATAAGAGTTCATAAACACAGATGGTAATCATCTCAGTAGAATAACCAGATACTTTGTTTGACTTGGCCAGCAGGTCCAGTACCAGGCAGTGGAGGACTACAGTGGGGCTTGCTGCCCTCTTAACAAGGGTCTCCAGACCTTCTTCAGAACCCCCTGCACCGAGGAGCCCAGGATCCCCCTCAGGAAGGGGGACGTCATCCTGGCCACCCGGGGCACCAAGTGAGCAGAAACATTCATCTTCATGGAGTTGTTTGATCTTGAATCGGACTGGTGAAGCGAACAGTTATTGGTCTGTAAAATATTTAATGTTTTATCTTTTTAGATGGTGGATGTATGGAGACAAAACTCTGAATGATGAGAAAGCGAAAGGTGAAATTAGATTTTAATTATTTACTCATTTATTTATTTATTTATCTATCACGGGCAGTGCACATGAATAAACCACACTCTTAATGTTCAAGAGCTGGCTGAAAGGTTTTTTTTTTTCTGTCATCATCCATTCTTTCTATTTTTTATTTCTTATAGCTGGAGAACGTGTACGGGGATGGTTTCCTAGGCGATGTGTGGAGAAGTGCCATTATGACACAGCTGCCAACGAAAGCACCAGCGATAAGAAAGTAAATTAATACATGTTCACAGGCTTTATGGAGGGCAGGGGAGTTGAACTGAACAGAAAGTGTCTGTCCATGTTCAGAAAAAATACGTCCAATTAAGTTTTCACACCTTTACCATCCAAAATGTTTCATTTTTTGATTTAATACTCTGACAATACAGTAGTAACTCACATTCCTAAGGCTACATTTAAATCTTTTTTGTGGACTTGCTGTCACATGTGTGGAAGAAAATGACAGTTTGTGTGAGTCTTCAGTTTGATTCCTCTGGCCAAAAGCAGAACCCAATAAGAGTCTTAATTTTCCAGAATAGTCAACAGGCTTTAATGTGACTCGTTGTGATTAAATGACTTTTTACTTGAATCTGTTGTTTTTACTTTTGTTGATGCTTTTTTTTTTTTTCTACTTATGCAACGCCTCTGCCCAGCTAACCCCCGGGGCTTCAACATGCAACTCTTTATACAATATGAAGATAACATTTAATTTCTTTTTATTATTTTTGTAGAGACCAGTTGTTGGCCTCAAAATATAAATTGAAAATAAAATTTTAAAAAACATACACCGTAAGAGTGGTTGTTTGTCTCAGTTTTTGTAATTGCTGTAAATTATCTTTTTTTAATACTTGTGAATGTCTCCAGTGCCTCAGGCTTAAGGAAATAGTGTTGCATGGTGATAACCGTCCTTGACATCAAAATTAAGCTTTTATAAAATTGCCTAAAAAGAAGCTGTAAATACAATTATAACAATTTTCAGATAAAAGTGACTTCTAAAGTCAATCACTGATTACACGTGGGTTCAAATTAATTACTGTTTGAATATTAAATGCCTTCTGGCTTTCTTGGTTCTTTCAAAGGTCAAATTCTTTAAATTGAATTTCTCTCTTTTCTAATTGTAGTTCATATAGACATCATAGAACAAAATGCCACATGTTGAAATTGGAAAAGTCAGTTCATCATACAATAAATATTAACCCAAAAACATCCGGGTTGCACCAAACTGTCAACATTTCAATTTAAAAACTCAGCCAACTGCAGGATTGGAGATTGAATCTTCACTTTATATAAGCTTCCACTCCTCATCCTGACAATCTCAAACAGCAAACTTTCTTGTGTGCAAAGTCTGATAGTTTGACACTTTTGCAGTGTTAGCCGGATGTCATTTCTTAATGATTCTACACACTTACAAGTATTTTTTCATACATCCTTGCCGATTGGGCCATCTCTTCATGTTGAGGACAGAGCGATGGTGGAAAGTAAAGTAGTCTTTGTATACAAATAATAAAACTCAGATGTTCTTCCTTTACAAGTGACACTAGGGAGTCAGGAATACCAAACACTGTATCCAATTACTTGATTAATGATTGAATGATCCTGTGTTGGACCGCAAGAGGGACCTTGAAAATACACATAATTATCACTCAGGCACTTGTCAATCAGTTGTTATTTTTATATTGGCATTCATCCACCCATCTTCTTTACCCTCCTATTCCTATTCAGGGTCATACAGATCTGCTGGAGCTTATCCAGGCTCTCTTCAGAAAGATTGTTTGCATATACATGAATACATATATTATTATTTTGTCAGCATTGTCACTGAATGTACTTTGAATCAAAGAAACAATAATAATAATACATTTTATTTATAATGCACTTTACATTACTGAAAATCTCAAAGTGCTTCAGTTTGATAATTAAAAGGAAACAGAAATAATAAAATCAACATAAGAGATAAAAGGGATAAAAAGTCAAGACATGGCAGAAAAGAGAATAAAACGATTAAAAACAGCAACTAGGGGAAAAAAAAACATTTAGTGATAAAATGCTTTGCTAAAAAGAAAGGTTTTTAGTCCTCTTAAAATTGTCCGTGGTTTGTGGTGCAATACATATTAAGTGTCAGCTGGAAGCTGTTTGATGATAAACCATCTCACCACAGCTTTTTTTGTAAAACTGCACATAACTAAATAGTTAAAACCACAGTTTTTACAATATATTGTACCATGTACTGTAGGATTAATTTTGAAAACTTAGAAGGTCATCATTTGAATAGTCACTGCTTTCTAAAGCTGTCAGATACATACATTTAACGGAATACTGTGGTATGTTTTTTAGAAATACAGTCAAGAGAAGATGTAAAATACTACACTAGAAATATGTATTACTGAATTACTACACACTATTACTGCCGCTGGTCACCCGCCCACCTGAACGTATCACACAGTTAAACCAATCAGAGTCCGTGAAAATGACACTACACAACCCCCTTCACTTGTAAGTGGGTCCGCTCCTTTCCCCGTGTATTTCTGTGTTTATTACTGTTGCGGAGCCTGGGATGAAAATCAAAATATTTCCTTGGCAAAGAAGTGACCCCGTCGTGCTTGAGTCATGTCAAGCATGAGGAGGTTGGGAGTACACCACCTGCTCGGGCCGCCCGTGGAGATGACTCTGGTGTGGGCGCCTCCCTTCAAACTCCGCCCTCGCAGCGCGACGTCGGCGCACCCCTGGGAGGTAATGGTGCGGACCCCACGACTTCCTCTGAGCTGTTTGGAAAAGAGTCTGCATGAAAACAGTTCCTCGTTGAAGGACATAAGACGAGCGATCAATTCAGCAAATATGTGGACAGCTGCACACGTCTATCGCACGATTAATCCCTTATTCCCCTCGCTTTAGATCTGCTCAACTGAGGTAAGGTGCTGCTGGATAACAAGTGTGAAAGATTTTCACTTCACGATTTCACAGTTGCTGTCTTAACGGGCCGCACCGCGTACTTTGGTTCTCTAATCAAGCCCGAAAATGTGTCATATACACCGCATCATTGGCATTAACAGCATTCTCAAATCATTATCTTTACTTTGGTTCAGTCTACTGTCGGTACGTTTTTCACGGCACGTACGTTGTAAATATAGCACTACATTCAGCAAGCTTTGAATGCATATACGTTCACCTCGAGACTCATTGTTTAATCCTCATTGGAAACCTACATACACTAATTTTGCACACAAATAACTACCAATAGGTAATTAAAGCTGAACTTTGAAATGCTTATAGGCAAGATACTTGCTACAAACTCGATATTCATGCTCAAAGCTCCCTGCTGTTTGATTGGTCAGCGGGCGATCGTTCGACCAATAGGAGGGTCGGGTTTGATTTTCCTCCAATCACGTTCGTCGTGGGCGGGGCCAGAAGCTGCTCAAGGGCTGATGACACTATTGCATGTTTTCTCGCTGCACACGCCTACGGGGTTAAAATGCCACTGTTACTCAGTTTAAGTGTAACCATGGTAACATATTAGCTGAAACGTCAACATAAGGGAAATGTCACAGCAGTGCAGCTTAACAGAGATTCAGAGGTGTCAAAAGTATTCACATTCATTACTCAGGTAGAAGTATAGATACTAGAGTTTAAAAATACTCCTGTAGAAGTTGATGTATCAACTCAAGTTTTTTACTCAAGTAAAAGTATAAAAGTACTGGTGTCAAAACTACTTAAAGTATAAAAGTAAAAGTAATGTAAGGAGGAAAAAGCCATTAAGGACAAAAGCAATTGAAAATGAATGTATCTTAGTATAATGCAAATATATTAAAGAACCATATATGTGTACTATTGAGCATTAACATGTGTTTCAGAGAGCAGGAGATATGATGACTAGTTGCCTATAAGTATTGTAATGGTGCAAAAAATCAAACTTCAGAGGCATGTTATCATTTATCCTAACCTTTATTGGAATGTACATCCAAGTTTAGTTGCAGGAATCTGAGGGAACGGATGTAAGAACAAAACTGGACAAGAACATCTGAAACAACCAAAACCAAATTCACTATATCCGGATGGAGCAATTTAACTGGATAGTTTTTTTTTAAAGGCCGAAATGAAATAGAGTAACGAGGCTGTTTTTAAAATGTAAGGAGTAAAAAGTACAGATAATTGCGTGAAAATGTAAGGAGTAAAAGTAAAAAGTCGTCTGAAAAATAATTACTCCAGTGAAGTATAGATAACCAAAATTTCTACTTAAGTAAGGTAACAAAGTATTTGTACTTCGGTACTTGACACCTCTGCAGAGATTGTAAACCATTCCATCCTTGTACCTCAATTTGTCCCTGAATGTGACAGAAGGCCTGGAGAAGTTACGTACAATCAGCCTGTTTTTGCCTTTGCTGTTCCATCTCTTCCAGACTTCATCCACCGCCTGACGGTGGTTCCCCGTGAGCTGAGACGCCTGCGAGTCCCAGTGACAGAGGACTAACATGTCCATGTTCAGCACGGGCATCCTTGTGCTGACGTCTCCTCTCCACACCCTCCCTTTACGCATCGCCCCCGTGCTCAGCTCGGCCGCTCAGCTCGTGGAGCGAACACTGTACGTTCACCTCCACCCTGGGTTGAACCTGGGAAGCGGGAGCCAGCCTCGGCCAGTTTTCATCCCACCGGTGGTGGACCTGTCTGCCATCATTAATCGCCTGTACAGCAATGCAGCGGATGTATGTGGGCATCTAGATGTTCGTGTTTTGCTGACTAATGTGCGTGGCCAGCCAGCTGCCTGCAACCCTTTCCCCACACCTCAACCCTTGTCGCACTCCCCCGAGGTGGTGCTAACAGACTTTGCACTGCAGGACCTGCATCAGTCCCATCAGGTTACGCAGTGTCTGGAGAGGTACACTGGTCACTGCTATGCCTGCAGGCCGGGGCTGCCGTCGGTGCTGCTTCACCCGCAGCCAGTGAAGCTGCAGGAGGAGAAGGAGGACACGATGAATGCTCAGGAAGAAGAGGCACCTTTGGAGACGTACAGTGACGTGGTGGTAGGGGGGACGTTTGATCGCCTCCACGGGGCCCACAAGACGCTGCTCAACATCTCATGTCTGCTGGCCGATAAGAGGGTCGTCATTGGTGTGTGTGATGAGGCAATGCTAAAAAGTGAGTAGTTCATTTAAAGTGTTTTGGAATATTGATCGATTTAAAAGAGAATCTGAAGCCAGTACTCCGTCACATCCTTTTCTCCCTGATTTTAGAAAAGGTGCTAAAGGAGTTGATTGAGCCATACTCTGTCCGGGTCCAGAGACTTCAGGAGTTCCTACAAGACACCAAACCATCACTGCAAGTGGAGATTGTGGCTCTCGGAGACCCCTTCGGAGTGTCTGTGGTGGACCCCCTGCTGCAATGCATTGTGGTTAGCGAGGAGACTAAAAAAGGAGGCGAGGCTGTTAACAAGAAACGCCTCGAGAATGTAAGTTAGGATGTGATCTGTCTTTCCATTGTTTTTAAGCTTATAATTTGATTATTTCTCCAGTATCACCAGTGAGGGATATCTCTCCTTTTAACAGCAAGTGGCAAAATCATTTTGATACAATCAAAAAAACTTTGATAAATGTTTATGAGATGTTTATGTTTTATTTTTAATGTCTTCTTTATTTTGTATTCTTTTAGAAAGCAGGAACTGCACAAAACATAAATCATAGTAGAGAGTTTCATGAGACATTTTGCCATTTCATGGACATTGTTAACTCATTTTGAATATGATTTTATTTGATTTATTTTATTTTTGTACATGTAAAAAAAAAAAAGAAACAACACTTCATGAGAAGTTTAAGAAAACAACAACAAAACAAAGAATTCCGTCCTTTAAAACTTGCTATCTTGATTTACATGTGCCAAAAAAGGAGTAGGAAGAAGTGTAAACTTATTTAGTCCTACCCCCATTCACTGATCATTTAACATGAATGGGGGTAGGACTGATGGCTGCAACATATCTCAAATAAAGATATGTTGGGCAATGTGAACAGGGCAATGTTTACCATGATGTAGTATCGCCTCCTCTTTTGACAATGGTCTGTAAACATCTGGGAGGTGTGGAGACCAGTTACTGGAATTTTACAGAAAGGAATGTTGTCCCATTCTTGTCTGATGCAGAATTTCAGCTGCTCAATAGTCCCCTGGCAGTTTTTGTTTTCATGATGCACCAAATGCTTTCTACTGATGAAAGATCTGGACTAGCAGGCAGGCAACTTCACCACGCTGTTGTGACGGATGCAGTTTGGGTTTAGCCTCATCTTGCTGAAATATGCAAGGCCTTCCCTGACAGAGTCATTGTCTGGATGGCAGCATATCGTCCTCTAAAAGCTCTATGTACTCTCAGCATTGATGGCACCTTTCCAGATGTGTAAGCTGTCCACATCTTGGGAACCAATGTGTTTTCTTGAACATTTTCCAGACTTTTTTGACGCAGTTTGTCGCAGATTGTTAAATATGGGTTAACCTTTGCTCATATTTATATCTGAGAGGCTCTCCCTATTTGAAATGCTGCTCTTTTTTCTTTTATACAGTCATGTTTCTGAGTTTTTGCCAGTTAACCTTATTAGTTCTCCTCCAGTTGTTTTTGATTTGTGCCAGTTACTTTTCCAGCCTTTTTTTGGATCTATACTGCTGCCATCAAGCTCAAAATGAGCTAATGTTTTCTCTTATATGGCAAAATGTGTCAGTTTAATGATTTTATATTTTGTTCATATTCTGTTGCAAATAAAAAATGGCTTTATTAGATTTTCAAATCACTCCTTTGTTTATTTACATTTTATACAGCGTCCCAACCTTTTTTGGAGAATTGGGTTTGTAGTTGACAAAATTCTACATGCTTGATATTTTTATGTCGTCTGTTTCCTAAACTAGGGCCTTCCAGCTCTCGTCCTTCACGAGATCCAGTTGCTTAAGGATGCCCACCACAATGAGATAGAGGAGGAGAAGATCAGCTCCTCCAGTTTACGCTCTCGTCTGCTCGGCACCCTCCTTACCCCGCCCAAAGTAGGTTCCAGAGCTCACTAAGTGTGTTTGTTTTGTTTTTCTTTCCCGTTTAACAGGAAAACATTATCCTGGTTTTAATTCAGTAGAAAATGCTCGTTTGAAAAGTTTAGGATGGTTTACATCGTACTTGCGTAGAAATAAAAATGAAATGCTCACACATCTTTTAACCACCACTCTATGGAGGAAACTGCTGCTTTATACAAATAAACAACTAAGCAGCTGCTGTTTATATTAGAGCAGCTAAAGGTACATCTTAACAAAAGCCATCGCAAGAGTTTGTAACGGCTTCATAAATCTCCTCTTACACTTATACTGTAAGATGTGCAACCTTTGGATACAAGACAGAAAATGTCTGATGGTTGTTTTAAGCTCTTTTTTAAAAGTCTTCAATAAAGTAGCCAAGCAAAACATTAAAAAACGTTAAACCCACCTGTCTGGTTTCTCCCAGCTATTAGAATAACATTGTTTCTCCGGTAAAAAGAAAAAGAAATACCAGCTTTGCAAATCTATCAACCTTTATTTGAATTTGGAGAAATCATTGAGAGCGATCCCTCATTTACAATGATGCCGAATGTACAACAACCGTAATAATAATAATTATACAAGAATAATACAATAAATATAAAAGAGAAAAATTAAAAACAATTACAAACATGGGTAAAATGGTCAGCAATTAAGGATTTGAATTGACCAAGCTGCACAAACGTTTCCAACTTCAATGCATGTTGCAAGATGTTCCAAGTGTGAGCCGCGCAGTAGCTAAATGCAGTTTTTCCCAATTCAGTCCGTGGACATGAAACTTCCAGCATGAGAAGTTTCAAATCAGTAGCTTTGCCACACGTCTTTGTAAAATTCCCTGCTTCAAATTATTCTTGTTTCTTTATGGATAGCATATGTATGTGTGAAATTTGTGTTGCACACGCTAACAAATTCAGGATAAAGAAAATAATCCCAGACCTACACATGTTGAGAGGGGACAGAGCAGCTCAGGGAGAATGAAGGTGAGAGTGATCTGATCTTCGGATGGCTCGCACATCCAGAGACACCTAGAGTGAAAGATGAAAGCGTATATGTTATGTAGGTGTGTATGTGTTTCTGTCAGATGGCAGATTCTGTTAAAGTTCACCGTAAAGAAAGGTGTCAGATTGCGTTTTTAAAAGTTGGATACAGCCATATTGTTGGCAAGTGAGGATGACGGGAGTGGACTCAGCTCAAGTGTTTGTTCCTATTTATATCAATATTATCTCCATATTTAGGCGGTTAAGGTTAGCAGTCTTGATTGGGGGGGGTTGGAGAGTCTTTGTTCTCCTTGCCGGAGAATATATTACATAATGCTTAATTACTTCCTGTTGTCACCTCAGCTTACCCTCTCATGTGTCAGCTCTGCATCCTTCAGTATTGTATTTCCTGTACTCTTTGTGCAAGGAGACGAGCCATCTTCCTCGCCTCCCTTATGTGATTGGACTGACAGGAGGCAGCGGCAGTGGAAAGAGCTCCATCGCTAAACAGCTGGAGGCTCTGGGAGCAGTCGGGATTGACTGCGACAAACTGGGCCACGAGGTGTACCAGCCCGGCACGGCGGCCCATCACAGAGTCCTCGAAGAATTTGGGTCAGGTGGGGAAACGCTTCACTGTCAGGAGATGATGTGTTTGTGAGGACTATATTATGGGATTTCTCAGAAACTGCCCTCTCGATGAAATAACGGAGGATGATACACTTCGCTGAGTGACATAATGAGCACACTGTCTGAAGTAAAAGGTCAACGTCGTGGTGACTCGCACATCACTGCTTTGATTTTAAAGTAAGCCGACAGTCTGACTTCTGACTTTTAAGTGTTCAATTGCCCTCCCATGTTAAGTCATTTAACAATCTTTGAAATGCTTCATCTTGCCACTGATGAAGGAAAGTTTCCCTATTCATGTTTGGTTTTCTTAAATCAAATAAAGAGGATTTCAGACTGGTGTCGGCGACTGCAGTTATTTTCTCAGATGCCTGTTTTGTGGCTTTTGACTTTTCACCCACCCATTTTATTCTAGAAGGGTAGGTGAGTTGAACGTTTTGATTGCCACTGTGTATTTTCATTATGCCACATTTCCTTTGTTGCATCTAATTCCTCCACTTTTGAAAAAATCCTCAGTGATTCTTAAAGAAAAAAACAAAAAAAAAATGAGTAAAATTTGAACCACACTGATGGAAAAAAAAAAATGAAATTAAGCAGGGATGAAGAGTTTAAATGAATACACCATGAAATATGAATATGTAAATATGTGCTTCTGCAGGAATTGATAATTATTGAAATAAAGAAAGCCATCTATGCTATACAATCATTATAAAGCATGATATTCAGAGGCATGGGTCGCCTGATTGCTTTATTGTTTTCTTTTAAATGTTACATTGGACAGTATATCTCCAACAGCAGTGAGTTGATGAGATCATTTTGTCTTTCCTAGAAATTCTGAATGAAGATAAAAGCATCGACAGACGAGCGTTAGGGAGGAAGGTGTTTGGAAACCAGGTAATGTCACGTGTTTACATAATGTTTCACCACATTACAACATGCCTCATGTTGGATTTGGCTGCGTACCTGCACCTCACCGAGGATGGTCTCTTTGACACAGGAGCGATTAAAAGCCTTAACCGGCATTGTGTGGCCTGAGATCGCTCTGCTGGTGAAGGAGAGGATCAGCCAAGCCAGAGAAGAAGGTATTGTAATACTCAGTGTGCCAATCGCAACACTGAATATGTCACTATTTGACCTTTTTAAAACATTAGATATTTTACTTTCTTTTAGCTGCAACTTCTTATTCATTGCTTACAATAGTGTATTTACAGCCTCGTAATTGTACTCTAATGCTCTACTAGAATAGGTTTACATGCTTTAACATTCAAAGTCCTATCATTTTATTTGTTTTCTTGTTTACTTCTCTCTGAAATTGTCTTCTTCTCTCTACCTCTCTATCTACAGGACTGTCTCAGAAAATTAGAATATTGTGATAAAGTCCTTTATTTTCTGTAATGCAATTAAAAAAACAAAAATGTCATACATTCTGGATTCATTACAAATCAACTGAAATATTGCAAGAATTTTATTATTTTAATATTGCTGATTATGGTTTACAGTTTAAGATTAAGATTCCCAGAATATTCTAATTTTTTGAGATAGGATATTTGAGTTTTCTTAAGCTGTAAGCCATGATCAGCAATATTAAAATAATAAAAGGCTTGCAATATTTCAGTTGATTTGTAATGAATCCAGAATGTATGACATTTTTGCATTACAGAAAATAAAGGACTTTATCACAATATTCTAATTTTCTGAGACAGTCCTGTAAATATACCATATATAAAATCAAAAATAGCTGAGAGCTGCTCATTATGTGTTTGTGCCAAATGAACTACTAGACGGGAATCGTGCAAATGTTACAGGGGGCGTTAAGTAAAGGGGAGGAAAAACAAAAAGTCCTTTTTAGGCATACGTAGTTTTCTAGTTAAGAAATCCCAACAAAAAGTATTTGTAGCCTCGTAGTTTGACCCTGTGCTTGGATGTGTGGGAAGATAACAAGATAACGCAAAGGAAAACACAAGGTACAGAAATTTGGTGAGAAAAAAACATATAACCTACTTGGCAAATAAGCAGAGAAGGTCAGTTGGTTAATGGATTGATGGTTACAACAGCCAAAGTTAATGGATAAACTGTTGCAAAGGACGGACTTTCGTCATGTTGTATGCACCTGGATCACCTTGCTATCCTCCCTGAAGTGAATGATTGTTTCCAGGTAAACGGGTTTGTGTGGTGGATGCCGCCGTTCTCCTGGAGGCCGGCTGGACAGACATGGTTCACGAGGTCTGGGTCACCATCATCCCTGAGGAGGAGGTAACGTTTGTCCAGCACAGTCCTCAACATTGTAGTTAATGTATCTCGACACAGAAGAATAAGTTACTTGCTATCTTGGTGCAGCACTTGTTTATGGAGCGTTTCCAAGGTTGTTTTTCTGATAAACTTTATACAGTCATGTGAAAAAGAGAGAAACAGCGTCTCTCTCACCTTTCATAACATATCAGGACATTAAAAAACATCATCTGGTTCTCATAGATATTAAAATGAGCTAAACATGGCCTCAAATGACAGCAAAAACATGAAATATGACACTGTGCTAGTGTTTCTTTTAGAAAATAAATCAAATCAGTGTCTTTATAGAAAAAAAAGAAAAAGGCAGGGACACCAAATAATAGCTTGATTCACCACTTTCAGAAATATTTTATTTATTTATTTTGTATTATTTTTATCCCGGTTTTTTCCCCCATTTTATCACCCAGTGCTCCTACCTAGACAGTCCTGGGCATTGCCATCCTCTACCACTTTCAGAAATATTTTAAAGTAATTATTTTCAATGTGGTGTTATGATTCTCTCATTTCATTTTGGAGGAATTTAGGTCAGTTTTCTTCATGGTATTGCTCGGTTCATTCATTCAAGCACAGCTCTCGTGAGATCCTACCGCAGCATTCCAGTCAGGTTGAGGGCTAGACTCGGCCACACCTTATTCCTTTCTTTTTGTTCTTTTCTTTTCTTTCTTTTCTTGCTGTTGTAGATTTTGAGGGTGTGCTTGAACTTACCGTCCTCTTGCATGATCCAGTTTCAGCTGAGCTTCAGCTGTCGGACACACTTTTATTTTTCTCCCAACAATACTTCCATATCCAGAAGAGTTGATTTCAGTAAAATGATTGCAAAATATCCGTAGTCCTGTGGTTTCAAAACAAGCACAGGTCATAAGCGGACCTGTCCACACCTCCAGTTCAAGTGTCATTTGTTTTACTTTAACACCTGCTAAGGATTAGATAGGTTGAGCAAGATGTTTAGTTTCCATTACGAATGGTGTCGGTAATATTCTGAATGCAGTTTCACGCTTTGAAACATTCAATGCATTACAATCTTATTCTTGTACAGGACTTCTTTATACTATACAGGACTGTCTCAGAAAATTAGAATATTGTGATGAAGTTCGTTATTTTCTGTAATGCAATTTAAAAAAAAAAAAAAAAAAAAAAAAGTCATATATTCTGGATTCATTACAAATCAACTGAAATATTGCAAGCCTTTTATTTTAATATTGCTGATTATGGTTTATAGCTTAAGATTAAGATTCCCATAATATTCTAATTTTTTGAGATAGGATATTTGAGTTTTCTTAAGATGTAAGCCATAATCAGCAATATTAAAATAATAAAAGGCTTGTAATATTTCAGTTGATTTTTAATGAATCCAGAATGTATGACATTTTTGTTTTTGTAATTGCATTACAGAAAATCACAATATTCTAATTTTCTGAGAGAGTCCTGTATTTTGATGTGTTGGGGGGTGAGGGGTGTAGCCACAACCACAAGGACACACCAGAGAAAGAGAATCCTACTTGAGTTATTCACCTCCCTCCTGTCTGGTTCTGTTTTCTCAGGCAGTGTTGAGGATAACCGAGCGGGACGGTGTGACTACGGAAGACGCCGTGCGCAGGCTGCAGAGTCAGTGGCCAAACAGCAAGCAGGTTGAGCACGCCAATGTAATTCTCAGCACCCTGTGGGAGCCAGCGGTCACTCAAAAACAGGTCAGAGGCCACAGACTTGCTTTAAATTGTCGGGGGAAAAAAAAAAAAAGGTGTGATTTTTGTGGTAAATCTTTGCTGTCCTTATATTGTAAAAAGGTGCTGAGAGCTTGGAATCTTCTTCAGAGGAGAATCCAGCAGAAGTCAGAGGGACTGTAGGAAGATGACTTGGACCTCTGCTGTATCAGTTCTGACTTGGGGAAAAAGTGTACGTCAGGCCCAAGGACCTGTGAACAAAGTAAAAGATCCACACGAGGATGTGCTGCCTTAGGAAAGAGGATGGTCATGATACTGTAGCAGAAAATGCTTTCACCCACAAATCAGTGCCTGACTTTCCACACTTTTAAACTCCAGTTCCGTTTAACAGATGCTTAATTTAAAAAGAAATGTTTAAAAAGACTAACTGAATCTAATAAAATCTTTGGCAGTCAGTCTGGAGTACTGGATCGGATAACGGTGCAACTGAACTTTTCTGTTTTTGAATGAACAGACTGCATCGAACACGAGATCAGTTCATCATCAACTCCTCAGCAAATGTTGAATGTAATCAGCTGGCAACATCTCATTTTTTGTCTTTAATTTCAATGTGGGACAATTCAATTATAGAATTGAATGATTTATTTGGTTTTGGGCATTAGGAGGAGGCTTTTAAATTTCCATCGATATTTAATGGGTAAGGGAGGCGTATTGTACTTTTCACTCAAAGTAGGAAAAAGAAAGTAAGAAAATATACTGATTTGTTAGAAGTGTTCGGCAGTTAGACTGACATGAAACTCATTATTCACTAATTATTAAATGAAATGTGTTTGTCAAGTTTAGTCAATTGGATGGATAAGTCTGACAAATAAATGTATGTGCCCAAGTATGATTCTTTACAACTGCCACTGGGGCTAACAAAAAAAATTAAAGTGCAATCCAACAAGTACAGCTTATCTCAATACCAGTTTGGCCATTTTTAAATGTAACACATGTACCATCAAGTGTTTCTCTTTAAAAATGCAGCCTTTAATAATACATGTTCATGCTATCAATGTACAGTTTTCATGCACCTTGTAAGGGGAAACTCCAGGCACAGCAGGTTCTACCACCATGTGTTAAAGTAGCTGAACAGGCCAGCCACGATACAAATACAGTGAGTGCACTATTAATCGACTCAATGTGTGAAATGAAAGGTTGTGGGTGGGACGTTTAACATGTCCCTAGAGAACAGTTTCCCTTGAAAAGTGTGCATGCAGACAGGCATTTGCGTGCTGGTGAATAATGGTGCATCATGTGCTGACAATGTGGGGGAAAAACAAAAAACAAACACCCCCCCTCCTCCCTCCATCTATCTATCCATCCATGCCTGGAGCCAATCCCAGCTGCCTTCGGATAAAAGTCAGAGATGGACCCTCGCCAGGGTGCCAGTCCATCACATCCCAGTTAAAGCTCTACTTTCAGTTTGGCAGAGCTCATCGCTTCCCCCAGCTTGTTTTTGGCTCGGCACGCATAAACCCCAGAGTCAGAGGGCTTCAGATCAGTCAGAACCAGGGAACAGAGCCCATCGCCATGCTGCTCCGTGGTCACTCTGCATGATTTGGACACCGGCTCATCATTCTGAAGCCATTTCACCTCCGGCTGTGGGTAACCTAAGACGGAGACAAAAAAAAAATTAATATAAATGTAGAGGGCTCAGGATATGTAGGGTTATACAACGGCAACATGTTTTGTTTTTTTTGCTGTACCATCAACGAGGCATGTCAGCTGAGCAGTGGCACCGATGGGAAGAGTCACGTCCTTCAAAGTCTGCTGAAAGCGAGGTTCAGTCTGCAGCTGCTTGTCCAGCGACTTGATGGCCTCCTCTGCCTCCTGGCTCCAGCCTGGCTCTGGATGAGACGGTGGACAGTGAAGAAAACAGAAACAAGTCCATGGTGATCAGAAGAGGGTAAACGTGAAGTGACAGTCTGGAATAGTTCTCTGCCATATGTCTGGTGATCTATTGTGTCCGAGTTACCCTCTGAAGAGCTGCCAGGAGAGTCCGGCCTGCAGGAGAGGTTGGCCATTCGCTGCAAGGCCAAAACAGCTTGGCCAGTTTTCTGGATTCGTGGGGAGAGGAACATGAAAAGCATTAAATAACCATCAATAGTCTGAAGAAAGCATTTTTTATTTTTGTTCAGTGCTGGAGTATGAGCAACAGCAATGCAGTGACTTTACTACCTTCCACTTGCGTCTGGCCAGAAAGCGTTTCATTTTCCGCTTATTTAGGGACTTGGTGGGCCTGCGGTTCAGAGGGGTAAAGGAGGCCATCCAGCGGTGGGAAAGGGCTTCAGTACAGGACAGCCTAGCTCTGGATTGCAAGTGGACAGAAGTGTCAATTTTATTTTTTATTAAAGCCTGCTTTCCATATACATTTCTATTCCTTAAAGTTATGAGTAATTTATTTTCTAGCAGTGAGGGGGTGAAAAAAACAAACAAAACACAAAGCCACCTCAGGTCCTTCTTCAGCAGGGAGCTGATAAAGTCTTTAGCTTCATCAGAGATGTCTTCAAAACCCTCCGGGTCAAACTCAAAGCGAGCAGCAGTCACATGAGCTAAAGTCTCTGCATCGTTGTCTCCCTGGAAGGGGGACTCGCCACTGAGTCTGGATCAGAAAGCAGAGTCAATACAGGATCCAACAAGACAAGCTGCTCTTTAAGAAAAACTGTGCATATGCGCATATGTATGCGTATATATATTAAATTTAGTAATAATGCACTTATATATGCTTTTGGTTTCTACCGTCATGGTATCAATCATTAATATGTGTGCAGACAAGGAAAAAAAAAAAAAAAAAAGAAAAACAGTGCAAATGCAGTTAAAAAAAAATAAAAAAAAGTTGAAATTGTTTTAGCATAAATATTCTTGCTAATGTTTTACTTCTGTCAAGTCTCTGTAGTCATTTGAAGTTCCAGCAGATGGCGCCCAATCCGCATTTATAGAGCCAAACCGAAAGGGCAACTTTCTAGTAAATTAGTCAATTACAGTAGGCATCTTTGACAGTCATACAAAGTTCATCTCTAAATCAGCACTGAGTCAAAAGTGCACCCTGTCCTCCTCCTCACAGATTGCTACTGTGGTTCTAGTTCAAATAACCATCCCTCCAGTTGTTCCTTACAAGATGAAGCAGATGACTCCAATGCTCCACATGTCAGTCTCCAGACCCACAGGCTCATAGTTGATCACTTCCGGGGCCACAAACTCTGGCGTGCCGTGCATCACCATCAACGGTTTACCCTCCTCTAAAGAGCAAGAGAAAAAAACACTTTTTTTTAAAAAAACCATCCTGATCGTTTTAGCTTTGCGAGAGTATATTCATAGACGGATCCAGTCATCTCTTAAAGAAACCACATCGGAAGTAGAGGACTTTCTGCTTGATTTATCCCAGCATGCCTTCTGGCTTTAATGAGCCGGAGTAGCAGCAAGGAAGTTCTCTTTTCAAAGAGGTTGTGATGTAATTTCCATAGCAGACCTCTAGGAATTCAGACACTCCCTGATCTTATCTCTAGGAAGCAGTCATACCTAGTACAGGCCTTCTTTCTATGAAGACAAATCTTTAGATTATATGCTCTTGCTGGAAAGGCATCACATTTATTTGCACCAAACTTGATAACACTTTTTTGGTAGCAACCCCAGTGAAAACAGAATTATTAATTCAAATATGCACAGATTTGCAAAATAATCAAATCCTCATGATTATGAAAATGAACCAGCAGACCCACCCAGTTCACTGGCTAAGCCAAAGTCAATGATCTTGAGCCGTGTGCCAGTTGTATCCACACAGACGATGTTCTCTGGTTTGAGGTCGAGGTGGACGATGTTCTGCTTGTGGACATACTGCATCCCCTCCAGGATCTGCTGCATGTAGCGAGCACAGGTGGGCTCTGTGTGCTCAAAGTTGTCATCTACAATGCGTTCAAAGAGCTCCCCACCTGCAATACTGGACATACGAACAGCATCTCAAGGTCATGCTGTAGTTCCATACAACATAAGTTTTATATTATATACACAGGACTGTCTCAAAAAATTAGAATATTGTGATAAAGTTCTTTATTTTCTGTAATGCAATAAAAAAAAAAGTAATACATTCTGGATTCATTACAAATCAACTGAAATATTGCAAGCCTTTATTCTGGATTCATTACAAATCAACTGAAATATTGCAAGCTTTTTATTATTGCTGATTATGGCTTACAGTTTAAGATTCCCAGAATTTTTTGAGATAGAATATTTGAGTTTTCTTAATCTGTAAGCCATGATCAGCAATATTAAAATAATAAAAGGCTTGCAATATTTCAGTTGATTTGTAATGAATCCAGAATGTATGACATTTTTGTAATTGCATTACAGAAAATCACAATATTCTAATTTTCCGAGACAGTCCTGTATAGAGAGAGGGAGAGTTTCATACCGGACAACAGTAATTCAGACACTGCCCATATAAGATGAGCAGGAGAAGCCCCTGAAAGAGTTTTACCAAATCAAGATTACTCACTACTCCATGACCATGACCATCTCCGAGCGAGTATCGTAGGCGGCCAGACACTGGACAAGTTTTGGGTGGTGAAGCTTGTTCATTATTTGAATCTCTTTGCGGGCCGCTGATTTCTCCTTAGAGGTCCGGGCTCGGTAGAACTTGCCTGCACACACCTGACCAGTCTCTCGGTGGCTCAGTCGAAACACCTGGCCGAACTTGCCACTGGAATTTTCAGAGACAAAAACTGCAATACGTCAGGAGTGAATATTGAAAATAGAGGCCTGATTTGTGGGGGGAGGTTGGTTAAAGTTAGATACTCCCCTATCTAAGACAGCTGCTATAAACAAAATTGAGCAAAGACATTCAAAATAGGGCCTTAAGAAAATTAAAGCATGCTTACACTCCCAGCTTTTCGTGCACATCATAGTGGTCTTTGACTTTGTGTCTGGTGTCGATGGTCACTATGACTGACGTGTCTGGCTCCACTTTATTTTCCTCTTTAAGCAGAAACACAAATATGACAGATGACCCCTTTTGTTTCAGCTGATGCATTTGGGGGGCGCTTTTTATCTGTAGAAATTCTATCAACTTACTTGCAGTTTCCATTTTGACAAACCCAGACTCGTGGCTCGGTTCGCTGATCCCTGCAGAATTATAAGCTCTCACACGAAAGCGGTACCTGCCCAGAGGCTCCAGGCCTGAGCGGATGTGATACGAAGTGTTCTTACACCGGCTTATTTCAGTCCAGCTCTCAGATTTGTCTTCCTCGTCTTGACTGACCTCCACAACGTAACCCAAGACAGCCGTGCCTCCGTCGTAACTGGGACCGGACCAGGACAGGACCAGGGATTGACTGGATAGTTGGGAAACCGCAGGTTGGGATGCTGGTGGAGAGGGCCGGTCTGAGGAGGAATAAAGTAACACATTTACTGGGAGATTTTGAAATATATTTCCTGAAGTCAATCAAATTCAAACATTGCACAATTCTGCATATTTTCACTTCTTTCTACAAACAGGCTGTTCTATGCATTTCTGCAAAAAGGGACACCGATAAGAAAATCCATAGTATATGCATTAACAGGAACAAGTGCCAGTTTTAATTACAATCATTTCAGACAACAAACACTGAACTGAAACGAGTCTCACCTATGACGCTGAGGGACACTGTGTGCTGAGCAGAGCCGGCTCGGTTTCGTACGATGACAGTGTACAAGCCTGTGTCGTCAGAGTCAGCCTGCGATATCTCCACGCTGGTCTGCGTCCCTGTACTCCTGACTGATGTCCGGGGGCCTCCCGTCACCGGCTTCAGAGGAAGGAAGGAAGGAAGGAAAGCGGAAGTGATCACAACAACAACAACAACGAGTTCAAGTAGCTGAAAGCTCTGTCAACAATAACTACTGCAGTCTTACCTTGACTTTGTTATAAATCCAGCAGCAGGCCACAGGGAGAGAACTGCTCCTGAACTCACACTGCAGCTGCGCCTGCTCACTCACACGGATCTCCACCTTCTCTGGTGGGTCTAGAAACTCCACAGGAGGCCCTGAAGAGAAGCAGGATTTGTTTGTATACAAGAAAAAAAGAAAAGGGGGCACCTGTATTAAAAACAGGGACTTGTGTCTTAAATTATTTGGTATTTGCCACTCAAGACTGAAGTATCGACTTTTCTAGTGGCCACTTCCGTTTGATTATAATATATAATTTCAAACATCAGCATGCAAGGACCACTCTTAAGCAGATGTGTACATCGGTTGTGGGAGTAAAACTGTGGATTTAAAAGGAATGCACAAATTCACTTAGGTTCAAAAAAATGTATAAAGATAAAATATTTAAGTTATATGATCATGAATAGACTGGGAATTAAGCAGTATTATTAATATCTGTGGTTGGTTCTATTTAAGTGTATATTTTTGTAAATATTGGTTACATTGACTGTTCTTTTTGTTTTGGTATTTAATAAGGGGCAGGTAACATAAGACTTGTCTTCATCCTGCTCCTTTTCGGTCATGGGTGTGTAGATTGACCACCATGCACGAAACGAAATAAATAAATTATTGATACCTCTGATAACTGAACAATGAAGGAGCAGACTTATAAGCAGGCTCCATGATAGGGGAATTTAAACAACACATAACCAATCACACAAGAGTAGTCATGTTTGGTTGCAGAAGCAAACGCTGAAGGAAACCAAATTCACTGCCAATTAAGTTTATTTTTCGACTGGGTAGGTACCTGTGCGACAGGTCCCAAGCCCCATGATAAATGAGCTCAGTTTGCATAATTTATATTTACAGGTAGAAGAAAAGCAGAAAACCAGAGAGGATTTTATGGGTATGTAACAGTAAAAGGGTTTAATAGCGAGCCAAACATCTACCTTTATCATTTTGCTCCCTGTGCTGGCGTTCCCCTTCAAAAGCAGAGGACAGGTCAGTTTTTTCCCTCGACGCAGTCTTGACCGTGACCTCACTGTGCAGCTCGTGGTTTCTGGTTCTGGGGATTTCCTTTGTCAGCGCTTCATTGCAAACAAGAGTGGAGCCACATTTAATGCACACAGAATCTATTCACGGCAGGTGCCAATTATGCTGCACCTGATGCTTGTGGGGAGTGTCCACTTTTTACCTGTGATTTGTAACACGGCGCTGCTTGACTTCTTTCCTGCAGAGTTTTCAGCCACGCAGGTGTACACGCCACTATTTCCAGGAGCACACTCAGTCAGGCCCAGACAGGCAACACCATTTTTAAAGGACACTTTACTTGAATTCACCTTCTCACCTGAATGACAAAATAAAAATACGCATTTTAAAACATATCCTTCTATGTATTTGTACATATTGTGTTGTATATGTCTTCAAAATGTACAATTGTTAAAAAGGTAAAATCTTATATACAGGACTGTCTCAGAAAATTTGAATATTGTGATAAAGTCCTTTATTTTCTGTAATGCAAAAATGTCATACATTCTGTATTCATTACAAATCAACTGAAATATTGCAAGCCTTTTATTATTTTAATATTGCTGATCATGGCTTACAGCTTAAGAAAACTCAAATATCCTATCTCAAAAAATTAGAATATTCTGGGAATCTTAATCTTAAACTGTAAGCCATAAGCAGCAATATTAAAATAATAAAAGGCTTGCAATATTTCAGTTGATTTGTAATGAATCCAGAATGTATAACATTTTAGTTTTTTTTTTAATTGCATTACAGAAAATAAAGAACTTTATCACAATATTCTAATTTTCTGAGACAGTCCTGTAGACAGAAATGTTCAATCTTCCGTCTCTTTCCTTGCTCATTTTAAACTACAGCACAGTAATGAATTGTATACCGTTGTGCAGCCAGGAAACACTCAGAGGTTGGCTTCCTGTGAGAACACCTCGAAATGTGGTGTCACCTCCATCACAAACTGTGCAGTCTCTGAGTTGCTCTTTAAAGCAAGGTGCCTCCACAGTCTGAACTCTTCCCTGTTTGGAATCTTAACACAAATCAAGCACAATACATTTCCCATTTTAGTTTTACAGAACTGATAGTCTCGGGTGTGTATATATTGCAGCATAATACAGTTTGTTTGCTCCTTGTTCAATTTTGCTGTTCTTTTTTTATTATTATTTTTTTAAACTGCTTTCAGTGACATTATAACTTATTTAAGTTTTACTGGTTTCCCAGACGGCTGTTTTTTTTGTTTTTTTTGGTGGGGGCGTGGTTGGTTACGTCATGGTTTTTAATATTTTTGTGCATGCATGTTAAAGGTGTTAGTTACAGTAAATGCAGTAGCAACCGTTACATATGAACAATGTGCACATCTGGTAGCCTACGTGACATGAAAACTTTCCAGTTACTCGTCATACTCTGCTTCCAAAGAATTTGGAATTCTATGGAGAATGAAAATGAAAACCATATGACACAACTGGCAAATGATCAAAGCAAATGATGCTTTACCTTTGTGTTTCATCTGAAGACAGCTGGGATAAGCTCCAGCAAATCCCAGTGTCCTTAAATAGGAAGAAGTGGGTGTAGATGATGTATATGTATATACAGGTATAGACGATCCTTTATTAAAATTTTTGTTATGAAACAATTCTGTAAACTTGACAGCTGTCTAATTGTACGTGTTTTTTCTTTGCATGATTCAGTTTTAACTTGAAATAATGGATACAGCCATAAACTGTCATAAACTGTGATAAAATCACACTTTGTTTTTTTGTGTTTTTTTTTCACTGTAAAAGAAATGCTAATATACCATTTCACTCAGCATCCAGTATCTCTGGCATGTTTTTTTGTTTTTGTTTTTTTGAATATGTGCCGTATTTCTGAGTAACAGTTGCCAGTCAGTTACCTTAATTGGTCAGTTAATGCTCCCGTCCATTTTTATTTATGAATTAATTAATTAATTTTTTTGAGATGTTTTATTGGGATCAAACTACTTAAAAAACAAACAACAACGTTCCTGGGTTTCAACATTTGATTTGGCTTTGCAGTTTCATTAAAATATGGAATTGAAGGTATTTGACAACAACTATGAGTTGTAACTTATAATAATATATAACTTTTTAGATCTTTTGAGGAATTTACAGTACCTGTTGCAGATGAGACTTCCAGCTTGTTTCCTTTTAATATCTTGGGAGTTGTATTTTGTCCATTCTCTGTCTGCTTCCCCACGCAGCGCGACCGACCCTGAGGCTTGAGGGCCAACCGGAAGGTGGACACAAAGGTATTTGGTTTCTTATCATCGTTGTCCATCCTTGAGTCAAAGTAGCAAAGTCAATAAGTGAGTTTCAAAGAGTCCCTCATCTGTATGGCTTTGCTTTTCCCTCTTGGTTGGGATTTCTTGCACTCAGTTCCTGCAGCTTGGTGTTAAAGGGCTTCACTGCATCCTTGTCCTGCCTCTGTTCACACATTCTGTGAGATGCTAACAGGAACACCCTCTGCTTTCAGACAGCCCCTGAAATCACTGCCCACAGGAAACAGACCATTTTATCGGAAAGGCCTCTCAAAAACACACATGTCCAACCCCCCAGCGCCCCTCTGAACTTAGAGCCGGGGGAGAGACAGACATGAAGAGCGAGCAGGAAAAGTGTGGGTGGGTGAAAAAACAAGAGAAACAGAAAGCAACAAGGTGAGAAACTACCAAAGTAACCATCAGAAGAGGAATAAAAGCAGTATTTACCTCCATTAAATGTCCCATCCATTCAGGCCATGGTCACAAACCTCTACTCTTTGCTCCTTTCTGTCATTTTTACCCCCGTAATCACCTATTTTCCTGTAAGCATTCAGCCAACTGCTGGGTAAGCCTCACAATCAGAGTCGCTGCTGGAATCAAGAAGAGCCTGTAGAGCAGCTTTCTGTGTGCATGAGCTCTGCTGTGACTGCAGCATGAAGTGCCATCACTGGCGTCACTATTTAAGACCTTTGCCTGACACCGATTGAACAAAAGTGGAGTTGGGACCTTGTAGCCACAATGTCCACTTGAAAGTGAGACGCTTTTTGTGCCGGCGGTATTGGAATAGCTGCTGGCTGGGTGGGTCTCCAGTTCTGTGCTCTCATTTACCTTTTGTTGGGAACAATTGTTGGCCACATTAGTTTTTTTTTTTATCTATTCTCACTATTCAAGCCTTGTAAAGCTGGTTTATTGGCTTGCGGGTGCTTCTTTTTCTTGCTCGTAGACTGAACGTGTGAATGTTTTTGCTTAATGTGTTTAATATATTAGTCTAGCTTTGATACAGCAGTTAGATTCACAATCTTAGATTGTTTTACTTTTTCAAAACGTCAAAATATTTTGCTAAGCTTTAGTATGTACTTTCAATCAGGCTTTCAATCCACAGAGCTATTCACAAAGGTGTTTCAAGGTAAAGTCAATTAAAAACCCCACAAAACTACAGTGAAGAGATCTGATGCTGTATTAAAACTTTAACTTGATATTATGAAATTACACTTAGTAGTAGTATCGGTAAAATCACATCCAGTCAGAGTGACAGCAGAAAACTACTCAGTCAGTTTGTGCCTCGGATTATTCAAAATAATCATATTTTTCCAATTTTAGCTCATCTTCATTGACTCCACATCAAATCCAGAAAAATAAACAAAACTTTTGCTCCTTGTGTCACATCCACTCCAGCTCCATACCCAGTACTCGAGTTGAGGGGGGATGAGGGGGGATGGCATCCCCCCTGAAATAAAAACGGTCAAAATAATCCCCCCTGTAAAACTGCCATCCCCCCTTTCCATCCCTTATGTCATTTCATCAATAGATGTGGTTTTACTGCTATTTCAACATTTTAGAGTCATCACCAGAAAAATAATGTATTTGACAATTTTCACCTGTTTCAAGTACATTTTCACTTGAAATAAGTAGAAAAATCTGCAAGTGGGACAAGATTTATCTTCTCATTACAAGCAAAAAAATCTTGTTCCACTGGCAGATTTTTCTACTTATTTCAAGTGAAAATCTACTTGAAACGGGTGAAAATTGTTGTTTTTTGCAGTGATGAGTCTTGTTTTAAGTGTAATAATATTTTTTTTTACTAAAATGAGACATTTTAACTAGAAATAGGACAAATGTTCTTATTTTGAGTTTTTGCAGTGATCCATTTTACTTTATCATATTGATAAGTTCAGAAAAGTGTTTTTTATTGTTGTGTTTTGATGTATTTGATGTAAGCCCAGTGGATATTTAAAGCTTACAGAAGGCTGCATTTAACTGCTGCTATGTCATTCCTGCAGTATTTCTGCAGGTGTTTTGGTCAGTGCTATTATTTGTAATATATTATATTATTTGTAATCAGCACAAATTATCTGTCCCCATATGATAAAATCCACCATCCCCCCTGCTTTCTTTTTACAACTCGAGTACTGTCCATACCTGCCTCTCTCACCTGCCAGCTCCGCCTCCTCATCTGTCACTAGGGTTTCTCCCGCCTTCCACACCTGCTCCGCATCTGCAATCAGCCCCGGGCTGCTACTTAAGCATCCACTCCCTCTGCCAGATTGTTCTTTGCGTTATGCACCCGGTTTCAACCCTGCCTGTCCCCGACCTGTTCGCCTGTGTCCGTCCTGGGTAATCACCTCAGCGTTCTGTCCCTGACCACTAGTTCTACCTGAGCCTCTCTGGTTTCTGTTTGACTGCTCCCTGGGCTGCCTGGCGATTCCTCTGACTGACCGGTGTTTCAGGTCCTGTGTTCCCTCTTCCAGATCTGCTCAGCGCTCATACCAGCTGGTTTCTGGTATTCGCTCTCCTGCCACTCTGAGCCTTACCACAATCCTGAGGACTGAACTCTGCTCTATTGACTGCTGTGAGGTTGACTTTAAAGGGGAACTATTATGGCATCTAATACCTATTTTAAACAGGCCTTGAATGTCTTAAAAACAAGCTTTTGGTTGTTTTTGCTAAATAAATTAGAAATTCAGTCTCTAAACCATGTCTTTATCTTCCCATTCTCTAACCTCATTATCTATGCAGGATTCTGAGTGGGCGGGGCTATGATAATGAGGCTTTGTGCTGATTGGCTGCCTGAATGACACGATACACCGCTACGGAAAAATGGCGGAAGCTCCGGCTGGCGGAGTTAGTTGTGGGTGTGGTTTCACGCATCACTCCTGTCGTTACGTAACGACGGGAGCAGAATCTGAACGGCTCGTAGAAGTCACATGACACTGGATGGATCATCCGGGCGGCTGTACAGACACTGCAGAATTTAGTTGCTTTCCTCCTTCTCTGAGTTGGCAGGCTGAGGGGAGACCAGTTTATATATGTTAAAGCAAGAAAAAACCTGTTTTTCATAATAGTTCCCCTTTAATAAAGACTTTTACTGAACACTCCGTGCCATTGCATTTGGGTCCGCCACACACCCTTGTCACCACACATATTATAGTAAATATGTCATGACCAAGCTTACAGATGCAGCGTATATGTTACGGTTAATGTAGAAAAATGGCTATTTTGCAAAATAGCCGGCTAATGTGCAAGATAACCGGCAGGGCGGTGAATATGTAAAATAGCCGGCCAAACGGTGAATGTGTAAAATAGCCGGCTAATATGCAAAATAACCGTCAGGG
Source organism: Cololabis saira (assembly GCF_033807715.1). Taxonomy (NCBI): domain Eukaryota; kingdom Metazoa; phylum Chordata; class Actinopteri; order Beloniformes; family Belonidae; genus Cololabis; species Cololabis saira. The sequence continues at coordinate 32,676,868 of NC_084605.1, read as the reverse complement.
CGGCTAATGTAGAAATACAGCTATTTGCAAAGTACATACATTTTTAAGCTCATGGTGCGCAGACATCACATTTTTAATCATCTCTCCAGTCTCGATGCTCCGGTCAGCTCGAGCACATAGCTTGAGAGACAATTGTCTCGAGCTGACCGTGGCAAGTATGGCAATTATTCTGAGTCCAAATCCCATGCAGTATATTCCTAAATTGAGTATTCCAAAGCGAATAATGCAAACTACAGATCACGTCATTGGCACCCCAGAATAGAGCTTTGTCACAAGGTGGTAAAGCGCAGTGGACTGCGCTCTGAATTTGGGCACATCACCTATACCAGCCTTATAGGTCTGGGAAATGTACTCGCAAATATCCAGTGGGACAGTCATTGTGAGGAAAGATCTATTCCCACCTTCTTTTGTTGCGTCTCTGTCATGGAAGGTGAAGCTCCTAAACCTGAATCGCGCAAACCCGAAGCGCGCGCATGATGAGATGAGGTCTCTCCTCCTCCATTTGCACAAATTGATTAAAACAAAACAAACTAAGCAAACGTAATTCATTTGGTAGATGGAGTCCAGTTACTACACTACAGAATAGCCTACAGTTCAGTTGAATGGATGAAATTCGCGCTTCAAACCGGTCACTTACAGTCGCCAATCAGTGCAGTTGGTGCGTAGCAGCCAATTGAAGAAGCCAATATGCTGCACATGCTTGTTGTTGACAAGGCTATTTATGGCTGTTGAAGAAGCCTAACGTTACACTCCCCGAAAAAGTGTCGGGTCTGACACATCCACAGCATTAACCGGCTACTGCCGTTTTTCTACATTAGCCGCCCTGCCGGTTATTTTGCACATTAGCCGGCTATTTTGCAAAATAGCCGTTTTTCTACATTAACCGTAACATATACATCTCACCGTACAAGTTCCCAGTCTGGGTTTATTAAGCAGACATCTTATCTGGCATCTTCTCTTCCTTTAAGATTAGAAAGCTTCACTCTTTCATAAACCAATAGTGACGACTTCAAGCAAGCACTTTCAGTAGTTCTGGATCAGACCTGCCCAACTTTCAGGAGGAATCCAAATCATGACATTCCCTCCACCGTACTTCAGCACTGGGATGATGTTTTGGCGAGCTGTGTGTCATAAACGTTTTCCTCTATGGATTGCCATGGTGCTTTCAACATGAAGCAGTGTGGGTTTTTTTTTTTATATCTCTTCATTAACTTACAATATGGTATACTAGTGAGCCGTGATGTTTGCCAGGTTCAGCATTGTCTTCAAGCCTTCAGCTGGTACTCATGGGTTCTTCCTCTTTACCTCAGTGAGGAGTGTCCTAGAGTCACCTTGCCGAGCTTGAACTTTTAGGAAGAGTAACAACTGTGCTACACTGATTCCAAACACTTTTGGATTACTTGTCTCCCTTTCCTGTCTTGTGTAGATCAAATACTCTTGATGGCATTTCCCCAGAGATCTTGTTTTTGGGAGGAACGGTTCACATCAATAGATGCTTCTCATGAGCAGCAAAGTTTGAGCACCTCAACTCAAAGCACATTTTGTTAATTTCATTCCAGACGGGAAGTTATATTATGTTTGTGGGTTTGCTTACACTTTCCTCCAGCACTGTGAAGTTTAATGGGCATATTTAATAAAAGAACAAAACCATTATAATTTTTATTTACTATGAGAATACCCACATTGTGTGTTTCTGTTTTTGTGAACTAAATGAAGATCTACTTTTACAGTGAAATACTGCAGAAAACCAGTTAAAGTATTCACATACTGTTTTTTACCATTGTACCAGGATTACACTTGGATATGACTGGGCTGTATTTGATCATTTATTTTGAAGTTGTTGTTTTTTTTTTCCACTGTAAAGTTTTGTTGTGAATGACAGTTTTATCATTTAAAAAAAAAAATAAAGATGCACACAACTGATGTCACATAAAACTAACAGAGTATGACACCCTGTAGCTTCTCCTCATCTCTCTGTTTATCTAGACTTTATTTCAGAGTTTGAGGTTTTTCATTTCAAGATGTTCTTTATTTCTATGTCTTGTGTTGACTGACTTCATCTTTTTCTAATCCCTTGTTCTAGGATTTTAAGCTTCTCTTCTCAGAGTTTTGTTTGTTTTTCCCTCAGTTATCCTCATCATGTACAGTATACAGATACCTCTTCTCTGTTTTCTTGTTAATCAGCTGATTACCCTCCCTGTATTGGTTTTCTCTGCTTGATCATTGATGCTGTGGCTAGCAATTTATTTTCATTCTCTTTCTTTCTTTCTTTTCTTGGACTTTGTCCAGTTTTGTGTTTGTTGGGGTGTTGTGTTTTTGAATTTCCTACATTTGTGAGTTTTTAGTACGCTTGCCCCTGGGCCCTCCTTATCTGCAAACTGTGAGATAAAACTTGCATAATGACTTTCGTTGCAACTCCCGTCAAAAAAACATGGTCGGGGGGTTAAATGGATATATTTCTCTCAGATGTAGTCACAGCAAGAATGTAAACAAGGGATTATACAGCATGCTGTGTGTAAGAAGTACCATGTGGGGAAGGCAGATAATTTACCTAAGACCACAAACATACCCTCAATACTAAAGCGTACAGATTAAAAGAGCAGGCCCGGCAAACTGTTTACGGACTTTCAGCTGCTGTTGCATATCTAATGAAAAAACTAAAAGAATGAAATGTTATCTGTAAAAATCAGTTTAAGTAAAGAAACACAATATTTACAATCATGTGAAAAATAGATTTTATCCCCCCTTTATTTTAAACGTTTTACACACCAGGATGATGGTGGAAAAAAATAAGAGTCATCTGGTTTCTACCAGGGGCCTGTTTCAAAAAGGAGGTTCAACAAACTCTGAGGGAAAAAACTAACTCGTAGACAACAAACTCTGAGTTAAGAAACTGAGTTTTTCGGTGTCAGAAAAGGTGTCCAGAGTTGGTTCAGTCATCTCTGAGTATGTTGACTGTGAGTTACCGTGACTATTACATCATCAGTGGAGCTGGAGTGATTTAGTCCGCTATTTTAGTCTGCTAGAACGGAACATATTTGTCTGGCAAAAATCAGGCAAAAGTTCAACACAGCTGCTGCAGCAAAAATTACAAAGCGAGCAAATATGTAGACAAATTAAATTATTTAACTACTGTTTCATATTAATGACAAATGAATGAAGTATATTGTTCTCATTTTCACAGTCATGTAGACTCAGTCCTGGTGGCAAAAATAAAAATCTTGAAACAGCTAAACATGAAGTAGGCTAAAACATATTTCAGACAGGTATTCACATTAACATTAAAAGTTTTGACAGTTTAAATAATATCTATCTGACAGATTCAAGTTCATACGTGTTAATGAGGTTTCTTCTGCACAGACCAGGGTCTGGTGTCCTGCAAGGTTCAGTGCTAGGGCCAGTCTTGTTCAGTTTATACATGCTGCCCTTGGGCACCATAATTGTTCTCCATTGTGCTTGTTTGTTGTGCTGGTCTGCCCCCTCATTTTCTTTTCTGTACATGTTTGCAGGTCGGAGCTTACAGAGTTACCTGCTAACCTGCAGTCCCACCTTCTGACCACCTCAGTGTCTGTAGTGTCTTCCCTGTTTATATAGTCATCTCGCTAGTGCACCAACTAATTATGTATAAGTCATTTGTACATAGAACTCTAAGTTCTCCTGCTCACTGATAATTAATACTAATATATCTTGTCATTTGTACCTTGTATCTGTGCCCTCCTCTCTCTGTTCTTCATTCTCTCTTTCTGATCTCCGTTTTCCTGCTCTGCCTGGCTGGACTTTGGTAGTAGGGTTTATCTTATGATCCAGGTCCTGATCAAGGCTTTTTCTTGCCACTGTTTGGCTTAAGGTTTTTCTCCCAATAGCGGGTTTTTTACCTGCCATTGTTTATGTAATAAATGCTCGGGGGTTTATGTTCTGGGTCTCTGGAAAGCCCCTGGAGACAATTAGTATTATAACAAAAGGTATATAATTGAAATTAAATTGAATTGAAATTGCTAACTTTGTGGCTACTGGAAAAAGAATAAAACTCAAATGGTTCTATTTGTGTGAAGTGAAAGAAGAAAAAGGGGAGAGAGGGCTTATGACTCGGTTACTTTTCTCACCGTTCTGTATCATTCACTTTCTGATGCAATAGATAGAGTACGTTCAATATCGCGGTTGTAATTAATACAACTGACATTGTAAGCTTATACAATTAATAAGGTATTTTGTGTGAAGTATGAACGTACATGATATTTGTGATGCACAGGATAGGTTAACTGTGACAAAAAAAAGACCCAACGCTCTTTAAAAACCAACAGGGTGCCACGAGTATAAGTCTGATTTTCTGACACAAATACAACATGTCATCTTTCAGAAGTCTCTTAAATGCGTGTTAAATGATCAGTTGTCTGGTTGACTTGAACTTGTTCCAGTTTTGTGAAGGGGAGGAGATAAAGTAACCTGGGGTATATTGAAGTAAACCTGCTCTTGACCAGCAGGTTCACAGAGTCAGTTATTGTGGTAACAGACTCTGAGTATCATTTTTTTTTTTTTCATTTTCTGAAACCAGCTCAACTGAACCCTCTTGCTCTGGGTTAAAGGAGCATGAGGCAGGATTGAGGCAGGATTTATGAAAAAAATTTGTATACGTTTTAAGTTTTCTAGTAATAATGTCAGATGAAGCGTTCCAAACCAAAAAGAATGATTCCTCTAGTGTATCTCTCCTTTGCCTTGAACAGGCTTTGTGCTGCAAAATGTGCTGCAATTGTGACCGGAATTTCCCGCGCTGTCCTGCGGATGTGACGTCACATGACGCTGCATGCGCATTCTCCCCGTTCTCCCGTGCCGGCTTCGCTGTTGGCTGCAGTACCCCCGACGGCCGTCATGGCGAAGGTGGCGCTAATGAGTCTCATTTCTTAAAAGGAGCCTCATTCTCCTTTAAGTAACGTCGCTTTGTGAAACTGAAAACTCAGAATTTCCCTGAGTTCAGGCTCAACATACTCAGGGTTTCAATATAATCCACTTTGCGAAATGAACCCTGGATCGTAAAATTAGGTAACACAGAATATAAAACATAAGCAAAAGCAACGTGTCCATAAGCCCGGACTTATTGCTTTCACATGCGTTATGGAGGAAGCAGCTATGGAGGATTTTTTGTGCCAAAATTAAATAAATAAATACATCATTAATTAATTAAATTGGGAATGAAATATATCATTAATTAATTAAATGTGTCATTAATTAATTAAAATTAGAATGAAATATGTCATTAATTAATTAAAATACAATTCATTTTAAGTAAAAATATATATTTATTATTTCAGCATTTAATTAATTAATGACACATTTAATTAATGATTTCGTGTTGCGTGTGAATCATGAAATGTAAAACTGCATTTAATTAATTAATGACACATTTAATTAATGATTTCGTGTTGCTGAATCATGAAATGTAAATGTAAAACTGTCAGTTTCACTCGTCAAACTCAGTGGGCGGATTCCAAACACCTCATTGGTTCCCCTGCACATCAAGTCAAGGCAAATCGAATCCACATAATGGATTGTTGCAGGGCTTCGGGACACATTCGAATAAACTAGGGCCGCGTTCAGACTGCAGGCAAATCTGATTCATATCTGATTCCTTCTCATATCCGATTTTCAGGGCTGACTGTCCACACTGTTTTTAGCAAGTGTCCAAATCGCATCTGGCTCTGTTCAGACTGGGCCACATCATTGACTGATCTGACGGGTTGCCGTAGCAACGACGTCGGAGCGGAGGCGTCACCCAGCGCGTGTATTGTGTGAAGTCATGTATTTCTTTTATATATATAAAAAAAATCCCAAAATATCTGTACCGTTTCTGATTGGGTCGGCACTGCGCATCATTTTTAGACACAACAATGAACGCATACCGCAAAAGTTGTCTCGGCGGAGGGACCCGACGTCCCAGCAAAATGAGAAACAGAGAAAAGTGTTCAGAACAAAAACACCAGCAAACTAACAAACCAACCAACAAAGCTCAGAGTTAACAAAACGAACCAGAAATATTACAACTATAATAATATATAATAACTATATAATATATATATATATATATATATATATATATATATATATATATATATATATATATATATATATATATATATATATATATATATATATATATATATATATATATAATAACTATAATACAACTCTATTAAAATAGAAAACATGTTATTATTGCAGGTTTAACATAGGTTTTGAGCATATGAATGTCATTAGGGAGAACCCCTATGACAGAATCATCACTGTCTAATGTTCTATCTAATGACAGAATTATCACTGTTTCAGCAGGTCTCTTAGGTTTATAATTCAGATTATTTTTCGTTTACATATAACATTGTTTGTAGTCATTTTAGTGCAATTTAAAGCTTATTTCTACAAATAAAATCAGCACTGTAGGCAGCGATCTTGGACCAGCGGCCACTCTGATTGGTCCAGCACGCTCACGTGACAATGTCGAAGCACTTTGTGTCAACTCCGCCTCTGGAAATAGTTCCACTTTTAAAACGTCGTTTGTGAAGCCAGTTTCCCGAGATCGGACTTCGACGACTAGATAAATGCTTGGCATCAATAGCTGTATATGTTGAAGTGAATGGCCTGAGATAATATGTCGTGCGCACGAGATACAGTAAGTCGCACGCGCGAGATAAAAAGTCGTGCGCACGAGATAACAATAATAATTTCCATGTCAGCTCCAGGGCTCCGTACAGACCAAAGCAGTGGATTCCACTAGATTTGCGTTAGCTCTGCCCACTGAGTTTGACGAGTGAAACTGACAGTTTTACATTTACATTTCATGATTCAGCAACACGAAATCATTTATTAAATGTGTCATTAATTAATTAACCCTCCGGGACACCTAGGCGCATTTTACGCGCTTTTCACTTTTCATTTTTGGATAATTTTGGCTGAGTTCATCCATATGGCATGAATTTTGGTGAGATTGTGTATTTTTATATGATCTTTATATTTCCAGCTCAGTTCCTACAATAAGTCTAAAATACACTCTGTAAAATACAATTGTTACACTCTGACCCCTTAGCGCAAAAAACGCGCCATTGAAACCCATTCAAACTTCAATTTTTGATCTCGCTTCCATTAAAGCATAATAAATGCATTTTATTATATCTAGGTGTCAATCTGGTCTTTTGCCTTGGAATTGATCATATTTACTACTCTGAACCAGATTACCTCATTTTTACCATATTTGGCATATGGAGAAAAAACATGCTATTTCCACTGGATGGCACCGTCACAATTCACCCCTCCCCCTCCCTTAATGTGTGTGTGTGTGTGTGTATGTGTGCATGTACAGTTAGTATATGGGTGTGTGTGTGTGTGTGTGTGTGTTTGTGTGTGTGTGTGTTTGTGTGTGTGTGTGTGTGGTGTGTGTGTGTGTGTGTGACCTTATGACATTATGAGCAAAGGCTTTCAAGTGCCACTGTTTTCATTCATTCACATCGTTTTTGTGCAGAAGTTCAAAGCCCCTCTAAGATTATTTTGTATAAATGCACACCACACACACCTACACAAGAGGTCCATAAACACAAATAAATCCAAACATGGGGCATTTTGAATCACATGAAAGGTGCAGCCATAGAGAGAATCATGCTTTTTGTTGAGTCGTTTACACAGCTGCGACTGCAGCCAAAGTTTATAAAAATGCAACCTGTGGAACTAGTCATTTCTTATTTGGCAAGATGGAGAGAGCCTATTGAGTGCACAACGCTTTGGACATAGCGATGGAGTCTGATTCTGATCGCGGGCAATAGGAATCTGACACAGAGAACACAGATACTACAGACGAGGAACCGGTGTCTGAATCGTCTTCTGAGAGCTTGGATGTGTCCTCTGACAGTGAGGAAGATGAGACTTCCAGAAGTGGGGAAATTCAGTGGCAGTGAAATTTGCTTTCATCCTTTGGACCACCGTGGATCCCTCATGGCAACGGGGAAAAGGTTAGCAGAGGAGGCTGTTCATTGAGGAGCTGGGGAAGACTCTTGTAGCTCCACAAATGGCAAGGAGACGCCACCTCCCCGCACACCAGCTGCTGCGGCCTTGGTGTTGGTGATGAACTCAAAGGAGACCCAGGTCCAAGCTCAAGTGCAAGCCCATCCCCACACACCACCCAGAGGAGGAGGCAGTGTGTTTTGAGCACCAGCAACAAACTCCTACGTCTACTCCACCTGCAGAAAGTGCGACAGTCCCATCTGCAAGGAGCACTACCAAATTGTTTGCAGCTCCTGCCTCACCTGAACTCACACACACACACACACACACACACACACACACACACACACACACACACACACACACACACACACACACACACACACACACACACAGTCTCTTTCTCTCTGTCACAATTTTGTTGCTGTTATTGAATGTTATTTAGTCAGTTTTGATGTTCCTGGCTCACTGTTCCTGGTTCATTGTTCATTGTTTCACTTCTGGGTAAAAAAGTATGTGTTATAGCTACCTTTTGAAATGCATAAAAAATAATAATGCATGAAGATCAATGTTGCTGCTCTGTGTTCCCTGTGTTGTTCATCTAAAAACATGGCATCATGACAAAAACCTGGCATTTAAAGGGTTAAATCTTTAAAAAATAATGAATATTTGATATTAATACTTAGGTCAGATATTGGTGAAACAAATTAGCTCAATAAAAGTGGAATATAATATTAATGTATAATATGTTTTATAGCTACCTTATGAAAAGCGCATTTTTTGCGCTAAGGGGTCAAAGTGTGAGTATTTGACACTGCACAAAAAATAATAATGCATGAAAATCAATATTGCTACTCATCATTGACATATCCCAGGCTGTAATAACCCAAAACAAAAAAATCTACTTTGCATGTAGTATATTGAAAATAATTCAATTTTTCAGTTTTTTTCATCTAAAAACATGGTGGCATCGTGACAAAAACCTGGCATTTAAAGGGTTAAATCTTTAAAAAATCATGAATATTTGATATCAATACTTAGGTCAGATATTGGTGAAAGAAATTAGCTCAATTAAAGTAGAATATAATATTAATGTATAATATGTTTTATAGCTACCTTATGAAAAGCGCGTTTTCTGCGCGAAGGGGTCAGAGTGTAACTATTTGACACTGCACAAAAAATAATAATGCATGAAAATCAATGTTGCTACTCATCATTGACATATCCCAGGCTGTAATAACCCAAAACAAAAAAATCTACTTTGCATGTAGTATATTGAAAATAATTCAATTTTTCTGTTTTTTTCATCTAAAAACACGGTGGCATCGTGACAAAAACCTGGCATTTAAAGGGTTAAATCTTTAAAAAATCATGAATATTTGATATCAATACTTAGGTCAGATATTGGTGAAAGAAATTAGCTCAATTAAAGTAGAATATAATATTAATGTATAATATGTTTTATAGCTACCTTATGAAAAGCGCGTTTTCTGCGCGAAGGGGTCAGAGTGTAACTATTTGACACTGCACAAAAAATAATAATGCATGAAAATCAATGTTGCTACTCATCATTGACATATCCCAGGCTGTAATAACCCAAAACAAAAAAATCTACTTTGCATGTAGTATATTGAAAATAATTCAATTTTTCAGTTTTTTTCATCTAAAAACATGGTGGCATCGTGACAAAAACCTGGCATTTAAAGGGTTAAATCTTTAAAAAATCATGAATATTTGATATCAATACTTAGGTCAGATATTGGTGAAAGAAATTAGCTCAATTAAAGTAGAATATAATATTAATGTATAATATGTTTTATAGCTACCTTATGAAAAGCGCGTTTTCTGCGCGAAGGGGTCAGAGTGTAACTATTTGACACTGCACAAAAAATAATAATGCATGAAAATCAATGTTGCTACTCATCATTGACATATCCCAGGCTGTAATAACCCAAAACAAAAAAATCTACTTTGCATGTAGTATATTGAAAATAATTCAATTTTTCTGTTTTTTTCATCTAAAAACATGGTGGCATCGTGACAAAAACCTGGCATTTCAAGGGTTAAATCTTTAAAATATCATTAATATTTGATATCAACACTTAGGTCAGATATTGGTGAAAGAAATTAGCTCAATTAAAGTGGAATATAATATTAATGTATAATATGTTTTATAGCTACCTTATGAAAAGCGCGTTTTCTGTGCGAAGGGGTCAGAGTGTAACTATTTGACACTGCACAAAAAATAATAATGCATGAAAATCAATGTTGCTACTCATCATTGACATATCCCAGGCTGTAATAACCCAAAACAAAAAAATCTACTTTGCATGTAGTATATTGAAAATAATTCAATTTTTCAGTTTTTTTCATCTAAAAACATGGTGGCATCGTGACAAAAACCTGGCATTTAAAGGGTTAAATCTTTAAAAAATCATGAATATTTGATATCAATACTTTGGTCAGATATTGGTGAAAGAAATTAGCTCAATTAAAGTGGAATATAATATTAATGTATAATATGTTTTATAGCTACCTTATGAAAAGCGCGTTTTCTGCGCGAAGGGGTCAGAGTGTAACAATTATTAAAGGTGTCCCGGAGGGTTAAATGCAGTTTTACATTTCATGATTCACACGCAACACGAAATCATTAATTAAATGTGTCATTAATTAATTAAATGCTGAAATAATAAATATATATTTTTACTTAAAATGAATTGTATTTTAATTAATTAATGACATATTTCATTCTAATTTGAATTAATTAATGACACATTTAATTAATTAATGATATATTTCATTCCCAATTTAATTAATTAATGATGTATTTATTTATTTAATTTTGGCACAAAAAATCCTCCATAAGCAGCAGCCACTTACCGCTATTCAAATACACCTGAACACTCCCATAAACACTCTGGAGTATTCAGATGTGCGTTAACACAATGCTTAAGAGGAGAGACGTCACCGATGTTCTCAGAGAAGCAACTGTTGCAGTTTAAAAGTCTGGCAAGGATTTTACGTCCCACGGGACTTGAGTTATTCACAAGTGGAAGGCATTCAAAACAGTCACCAATCTTTCCAGTAGTGAATGTTCCAGCAAGTCCACCTGAAAATCAATCTGAGCAATGTGTATAGAAGTGTATGAAAGCAACATAGCTCTCCATATCAGGCTTAACAGTCTCTACAGCAGGGGTCGGCAACCCAAAATGTTGAAAGAGCCATATTGGACCAAAAACGCAAAAAACAAATATGTCTGGAGCCGCAAAAAATGAAAAGTCTTTTATAAGCCTTAGAATGAAGGCAACACATGCCGCATGTATCTAGTTATAACTGGGGGAAGATTTTTTTTTTCATTATGCACTTCGAGAAAAAAGTTGAAATGTCGATAAAAAAGTCGAAATGTCGAGAAAAAAGTCGAAATGACGAGAAAAAAGTTGAAATGTTGAGAAAAAAGTCAAAATTTCGAGAAAAAAGTCAAAATGTTGAGAAAAAAGTTGAAATGTCGAGGAAATAATCGAAATTTCGTGAAAAAAGTCGAAATGTAGAGAAAAAAGTCAAAATGTCGAGATTAAAAAGAAAGAAAAAAAGGAAAAAAAAGAAGAAAAGGGAAAAAAAGAAGAAAAAAAAGGAAAAAAAGGGGAAAAAAGGTCAAACATTTTTGAAAAAGCTTCCGGAGCCACTAGGGCGGCGCTAAAGAGCCGCATGCGGCTCTAGAGCCGCGGGTTGCCGACCCCTGCTCTACAGACATCCATCCATTATGTAACCCACACATGCTCAAACTCACTCTGATGGGCAGTTTAGAATCACCAATTAGCCTGATATTTAATCTTCTGATCTCCTTCAATCGCTAACCACGCACCACCACCGTGCTGCCCTCCAACCATGATGGCCGTGAGTGTACAATAAGAAAAACACTGAACATGGGTGATTTTCTTTTGAAGGGACAAAATAAGCATCTTCTCTCAAAAGAAAACGTGCAGCACAGAACAATGTTTTAGACAAGACTGAAGTGGAGATGTTGGCCTTAATGTTAAGAAAAATATGAAAGTACACAGCTTTTTTATTGCAGTTTACAGTCATTGAGTTGACCATGAACATCTGTATACCAAGAGTATTTTGAAAGTCAAATATGATGCCAGTTTCTAACAATTAAAGCTTGGCCAGATTTAGATCAGGAAACAGGACAATGACTCTAAACACACCAGCAGATCTGCAAAAGAACGACAGAAAGGGAAAACAAACAAGGCCTTGCAGCGGCCTTGTCAATGTGGGAGCCACACAACAAGTGCAACATTGTGGCATTTAGGCACAGGAAATGACTACTAAGTTAGTGATGGTACATTTTGAATCATGAGGTTTGACCACACACTGCATCTACATTTTGGTTTATATTTGGTTTATATATTCTGTAGAATCACACAGTGATGTCAAGTTTGATTGAAATGGATGACATGATTTCTTACGGAGCTGTGATACAAAAACAAACCCCAAATCAAAACAAAAAAACAAAACTGAAGAATAAACTGAATAGAAAAGGGTGAATTTTTATTACACATACACATTTAGTTCTTCCTTTTTTGCCTTATGTTATTTTCAAGGATTATTGGCAGTTTTTTTTTATTTCTATTGTTCCTTTGTGAATTTTCAAAACCAAATGATCCGGCATTGCTACCTACGGTTAAAGGAGCTGCCGACTGCTGTAGCATAATCTGCGCTGGATTTTTTAATTTGTGTTGATGTTGGTCTGTTTGACATAGAAGCTTGAGAGGTGTGAATGTTAAAAGTTTAAAACTAAAATATTTTACGCCTCAAACCACCAACAGAGGTACTCCAGCAATTTTTAGCGCTTTAGATCTTTATAGATATACTTTTGTTTATTCTCCTCCTTAGTCATTTTCTCATCGTCTCTTCTGTCATTACTTTCTTGAGCATCTCCGTCACCAGCTGTGGCTCTGAGAGCTAGTTTCATGTTGTCCATGTGCATCACACGAATGGTTGATAAAAGTAAGCAAATGCTCCTTCAAATCAAATTGAAGCTAATGTTTTAAGGTGAGCAAAAGCTCTTTGTTCAGCTTAAAGTGGGACCAGAAAGTAATTTTTCTCTCTCTATGTTTTACACTCACAGATGCTGTTCTGTGTTGTGACAGCTGATCTGTTGGCTCAGCTCTAGATTTTCCAATACACCAGATTCTGTGTTGAAAAGAAAAAACTCCCACGAAGAATGGAATAGGACAAGAGTTTATATTGTTCTTGTTTTCCTCCAATAGAGGGATCTACAAGCTTAGGGATTCCAAAATGAGTTGTACTTAAATTCCTTTCTCTTTTGTTTGGCCTATTATTCTGCTGATCAGATATAACAGTTTGTTCATTCCTGATTTCGGAAGTCACACTTTGATATATCTAAGATGTCTTGATATCTATCTAAACTGTCTGTATGCCTCAATTCCTTCTTCGTTTACCCTCTTTTGGTTTTCATACACTTTGTTGGGAAATCTGCTGCATTATTTCTTTTTTCCAGTTAAACTCAAATTTCAACCAATCAGCATTCATCCTCCAGACAATTGCATCACTGAGAGGAGATGATTGGCTTTTTGCAGAGTTGTACGCATCCCAGTCTCTGGCTCTGGCTTCGCAAACGGATCCAAACTAAATCCTAAATTGGCCATCCTGCACCAGGATGTTACATAATGCATTTATCCTAATGTTAACGGCAACACACTCACACAGCCCCACTTCTAGCCTCGACAATTATTCTTATCAGAGGGTAGTCAGTCAAAGTTTTGGCCACATCTTGTGGAATTCAAAACAGGAAAAGCCGAGGGGGAAGGACAATGTGGCCTCTCTGTGACTGGGTATACCAACTATGGTAATGATTTTACTTCCTGTTCTCATGAAGTCCTTCAAAGATATGTCACTTCTGAATAATTAACTGTGCATTCTGTTCCCACAAACTCCCTCCAAGACATGTAGACACCAATAATCAAACACGCCAAGGCACTGGGACAAAAGGCGCGCCTCAGATTAGTGAAGCAAGGCTAAGGCTTATTGATGGATTCAAGGTGTCCTCTACCTATTACAGTTTGCTCTGGTAACTCAAAGCACCAATCTTCTTATTAGTCCATTATTTGTACTCTGGAACAGACTCACTGTAAAGCTATGGTAATTTATTTGGACATAAATGTAGTAATTGCCTTTATTTTCTTTACGTGTAAATATGAGCAAGCAGATCAACCTTTACGGGCAGTGTCAGTGTTGTTAAAATAGATAAACAAAACTACATAAAATTACTTTTTTTTTACGCAAACAAACAACTATGTGTTTATGATTACAGTGATTCTCACAGCAGGCTTGCAATGATCTTGGTATTCGTGAATGTCCCCTTGACACGAAGCAACTTCGACCAGGACCCTAATGGGAAGGATGAACGATTATTTATGTAAAATACTTGTATTATAAAACAAGTTCCTCTCAGTCAAAACTCAGTAAACAAACCACAGTAAGAAACTCTTGACCTCCTGCTGTCTGAGCAGAACAATGTCACTCCTCTCCTCCTGCCAATTAACTGAGCTACTTCTCTCTTAAAGTGACAGCGACCAAATTTCAGTTAAGAATTCACAATGTTATTTTACACAGTACAATCACCAACATGAACTGAAGGCATGATTACTGCATTACTGTGCTTTCTCTAAAATAATTATCTGAACTTACTAAATGAAACTATGGATCTGTATTAATTTACATACAGATTAACTTATATAGAATAATACAACATCTGTATTCTGGTTCCCACAACAGTCTTTTGGAGGTTAAATCATTTTGACTCAGACAAGGACGAACGTGTCTCCTTCATATACACTCCAAGAGCCTGCTGTGATTCATTAATTAGTGAAGAAAAATTGGAAAACAACTTAAATCTGATGCTATATTTAAAAGCGAGAAAAGCAGCATGCCGCCTTGAAGTTTGACGTCTAAGCAAAGCCACAAAAAGGCGAAGAGGAAACACTGCAGGAGACATAGGATATGAAGGCAGAAGAGGATTTGAGGAACAGAGGATGTCCTGGCATCTTTACAGCTGACTGGCGTGGAGGAGTCTGAGCTGCAGCTGAAGGCCTCGGCCTTCATCCAGCCAGCCTGTGGAGTCGGACCAGGTTTTCCTGCAGCTCCCTCAGATCCACATGCTGGCAAAGAGGGTTAGACACTGAGATGAGGATGAAAATGAACTTTACAAACTTCTTCAACAACATATACTGTAATCAGAGGGGTCAAGTAACGAAGTACAAATACTTTGTTACCTTACTTAAGTAGAAATTTTGGTTATCTATACTTTTACTCCTTACATTTTCACGCAATTATCTGTACTTTTTACTCCTTACATTTTAAAAACAGCCTCGTTACTCTATTTCATTTCGGCCTTTAAAAAAAAACTATCCAGTTAAATTGCTCCATCCGGATAGAGTGAATTTGGTTGTGGTTGTTTCAGATGTTCTTGTCCAGTTTTGTTCTTACATCCGTTCCCTCAGATTCCTGCAACTAAACTTGGATGTACATTCCAATAAAGGTTAGGATAAATGATAACATGCCTCTGAAGTTTGACTTTTTGCACCATTACAATACTTATAGGCAACTAGTCATCATATCTCCTGCTCTCTGAAACACATGTTAATGCTCAATAGTACACATATATGGTTCTTTAATATATTTGCATTATACTAAGACACATTCATTTTCAATGGCTTTTGTCCTTAATGACTTTTTTCCCCCTTACATTACTTTTACTTTTATACTTTAAGTAGTTTTGAAACCAGTACTTTTATACTTTTACTTGAGTAAAAAACTTGAGTTGATACTTGATACAGGAGTATTTTTAAACTCTAGTATCTATACTTCTACCTGAGTAATGAATGTGAATACTGAAGACACCTCTGACTGTAATCTGTCCATATGCTGCACCCATGGTATCAAAAAACACTTTGCCAGAGGTTGTCAGTTTAGGACATGACCAAAACATGTGGCAGGGAGTTGCAGGTGATTGATTACATCTATTGCAGGCATCACTAATAAGTTATCAAAGTAAGTTATACAGCACTGAGATGCATTTCTTTTGTTTGGGGTTCACTGTCAGTAAAGTGTCTATCAGGGTTTCAGGGCAGCAGTTAGGGCAGTGGGGAAAAAGGAAAGAGATGGAACCTGATAACTGAAATTCGGATGCGAGCTCTGTAAAAAATGATAAGATGCAATCCATGTACATGATCCTTAATACTGATGATGCCTTTAGTTTTCCAAATTTTAAAAGTTGGGTCAGTGAAGTCAGGATTTTTAAAAAGTGAGGAGAGGATGGTGGGACCACGCAGACCCAAGTTCTTCCTAAGTTGGCTCCATATTTTGCATGAGGCCAACACATTTAGGTTTGCTCTCGGAGAGTCACCGGGAGGGAAACTGGGAGCGTAGGACAGAGCATAAGGAGAGGTGCGAGGTGAGACTTTCCAATTGTGTCCAAGCTGGGGAGAGATCACATGTCTTGTCAATCAAGTACAACATTTTCTACACATTAGCTACCCAGTAAGATCGGCTGAAGTTAGGGGTCTCCGTCCCTTTTGGAAGAGTCAGTCTTTTCAAATGTATCTATTAGAGGCTAGATCATGTTTTTATTTGGTATTTCAGAAAGATTTCCACTGATTCCTTCTTTTCAGTATTTTCAAAGATTTTCACTTTATTTTTTTAAAACTAATCTGTTGCATTAGCACAAAACAGCTTTCAAATCAAAGCATGTTTTCTATGGATTTTTTACAAACCATCTGATGACGTGCTTGTGTATTTTCTTAGTGGTTTTTGAGCACTGTTTCTCCTGTTTTTGTCTTTTCTTTGCTATTACTTACACAAATGCACAGCACAACACATATTTAATCATAAAAACTACACCAACACCAATGATTGACTAAATTGTTGTCTTTGTTCAATGTCTTTACAGTTTTTTTCAAATGTGACATTGCAAAGAAAAAAATTTATAAAATATGGCTTCTATCTTGTGTTCCTGAACTATAAAAGCTCTACGTAGACCCAGTGATCTAAGTAGCTGGGCGAGTACGGAGACCCCTGCATTTCAACAGCAAAATGTCACAAAACTGACATGAAAATTTGAAGAAAAAAAAAAAGAAATGTCAAAATGAGACAAAGTAAAGATATATCAGAGATGATGTTTTGCCAAGGCGCATCAAAACAGCTCCAAAAAGACTTGATTAACAGCTGGAGACAAGAAACAGTCTGTGGTTGGTTTGTGTCTCCTTCAGTTGCTCCTCAGTGCATCATGAGAGTTGAATGTGTGTGGCCGGTATTCCAAGGTTCTCGTAACGTATCTTTGTGCAGAACATGACTGTCCAATCTTTAGATAAGTATTTTGTACAGTATCTGTTTCTGCTATGATGCTGTGATGCTGCTATGCAAAATATTCTTACTGGGGCTTCATGTTCTGATCTGATACAACAATTTAAATGTTATCAGGCTGCTAGCTCATTTCCATGTAGTTATATGATAACCCAACTCCTGGATTACACACTTTTGGTGCTCACACTGTCTCTTTTCACACCTCTGATCAAGTCGAGTCGGTGACTTCTTAGTCTTTTTTGATTAAATTCCAACACAACGTGAAACCTCTCCTTGCTTCAAAATGAGCAGCTGTTGTAGCATCAAATGTTGTTTCATTTTCTTCAATACATTGTTCCTGGTAAGTACATCAATTGTTGTCTTTAATTGCATTTGAGAGTCAAAGGTACTTGTCAGATGTTCTTATGCGGATAAAATGTGAGGTTTTCTGTAGTATCAAGACAATCAGTGTATCATTTCAAACACCCCATATGATGCAATTGTGTCTTCTTTTTTGAGTGGTACTGGACAAATGACCAAATATTTATCTTCCTGCTACAGCGTCACATACAGTTTGAGGATTGCCTCATTCATTTTCTTTCCATTTGGTTCAACTTTACAATGATTTATCTTTGCAGGGGACTGGCATTGGATCAGCATCAGAATTTGGATCTGTGCATGTCATGCTGTTATATAAAATACAGCATTAATGCTGAGTTGTTCAACTTGTTTTTCCAGGCATCCGGCATCATCCTAATCATAATCGGAGCACTGCAGTACTCGTCTTATTCACAAATCGGAACCATTATAGGGCAGGGTTTGTCTGAAGTCGTGATACTCCTCATCACTGTGGGTGTCATCATAACCGTGGTATCCCTGCTGGGTCATTTTGGAGCATGGATGAATAATCCATCCATGCTGTCTTGTGTAAGTAGCATCTGCTCCTGTTTAAGTCTGAGGTCATGTCCTTTATAGGTGACTTTATTTATTGCATTTATAGCTTTTTTTTTTAAGGGAAACTAAACTGATTTCTTTCACTCTGTTTCTTCATGAACTAGTTTGTCCTGCTCCTGATAGTGATGATCATGTTTGAGATAGCCATAGGAGCCGCCTTTTATGTATTTCGCAGCAAGGTGAGATACTTTTATCTTCATTTAAGGGGATTATTCAAACAAGATTAAATTAATCGATTTAATCAAGACTGAAAAAGAAAATATCTGATATCTGAAGAGATAATAGAGGTTACATTCCTTTATTTATGACTCTAGGAAAGAAAGTTCTAGGAACCTCATAGCAATATTTTAATATTATTTCTCACGCAGAATCTCCTGCAGACAGCTCTCACTATCAACTCCAAAGCACATGAAGTGTTCAATCAATACAGCCCGGACAAAAGACACGCAATCAACAAGATTCAGGAAAAGGTGAGATGCAGACCCGAATGTTTTGTGTCTGAGTGTGCTCGGTATGGGTGGACTTAGCAGATCATTTGAACCAAAAAAGGAAAAGAAAGACTGAGTGATGGGTTCAGCCCCTTGCTGCAGTTGCAGGGTTGGGAATTTGATCCTCAGTGTCCAAGTATGCATGTGAAAAACACAAAATACCAAGGTTGCTCTTAATGGAAGGCAAGAACATTCGATGGCAGCTGAGAAACATATTTTAAAGTTAATTGTAGAGCCATGAAGGTTAAAAGGCTTCATCTAAGTGCTGGAGCACTTAGGATATGATAAACCATCAGATATCCAACTAAAGACAATGTCATGCCGCCTGTAACCAGTTGCCCACAAAGATATGCATGAATTCCTATGATGTTGATTTCATCTGTTTAACTCCATGCACAACAGTCTGCACAAATCCCTCTGAAGATGTCAGCATGACACCTAACAGGTTATTTTTGTGTATGGAGTATTTAAGTATAATTTCAAAATAAAATGTAAAATAAAATGCTGACATTGTACATTTGTGCTAAGAAGTTTGCCCTGAAGTTTATTAAAAATCACAAACATTTCTTTCTATGTCTTATAATAAAATTGAGGAAACTTTTTATGTTTTAGACCAGTTATTATACTGGATTTTTTTTTTCTTTTTTTCTTTGAGGTCAAACGTTTACATACACTAAATTAACTGTGGACTAATAGTTTTCAATGGGTTAACCGACATAATTTGAGTTAAGTGGAGGCAAATCTGAGGACACTGTCAGACCCAAGTGTCCCCCATAACATCAGGGCAAAATCAAAAAAAGAAACCAAACAACACATCGGGAAAGGAAATTATAAATCGTCACAGTCTGGTTTCTCCTGAGGTGCGATTTTCCAGATCTTAAGGGTCCCACTTTCATCTATTCAAAAGATAATGTGCAAACTACTGGAGCACACGTCCAACTTAACACTGTAAAAAGGCTGGATGAAACCAGGAAGAGAGCATCTTCATCCCCAATTAGTGCCCTCTGTAGCGATTACAGTTTGCAGATGCATATGGGAACAAAGATCTGAATTTAAGAGGGACTTGTAGTCTGATTAGGCTAAAATTGCACTTTCTTATTTTTTTTCTTTTTCTTTTTCTTTTTCTTTTTTCTTTTTCTTATTTTTTATTTTTATTGATTTTTCCCACAAAAATACTGTAGATGCACATACAAAACATGGCAGAACTGTGAAATGCTCAGGCATCCAAGCCCCCATTTTAGCCCTCCCACCACCCCCCCACATACAACAAGTCAGGTTGCACAAAGGTAAATGCCGTGTAACAGTAGATGGTACATCATTCCTGGAGCAATAGAAAACAAAAACAGTAGCTGGAAGTCAGGTTTCAGTTCAAGGCGAATAATGAAGTGAGCTGCAGAAAATACATATGAAGGAAAGCAAACTTATCTCCAAACATACCCTAAATAATCCATTCTTATTTTTTAAGGAAAAGAGAGGACGTTTGCAGGCCTCTGAACACCATCACGAGTCAATTTCATTCTTCTGTAATAATACATATGAGAAAAATCCTATCTAAATGTGAATGCAGGTGAAAATTTGGAGATGGGTGGGATGGGTGCTTTTATTTGAAAGATGATAAACAAATCAACTGCAGCATCTCTCATACAAGATCTTTTAGAGTGCATGTCCATCTTTTAAAGTCCCAACTGTATCATTCCTGTGGCTGCAGTTCCACTGCTGCGGTGCAGAAAGCTCCACTGACTGGTCCAAAAGTGAGGGCTGGGAAAACCATGACGCCGTGCCAGATTCCTGCTGCATCACCAAGACTGCAGGCTGTGGGCTTGTTGTGGACACTAATATACATACGAAGGTCAGGTGGGAAATTGCATCTTAACGTTTTTAAACCATTTTTGAGATCAATAGGTCAGGACTGTGTTCTCTCCCAAAGGGATGCATCGGTGCTATCAAGAGCTTTTTGACGAAGAATTTGTTGTGGATCGGTGGTGTCTGCATCGCCCTTGGAGTTACTGAGGTAAACTGCTTTTATAGGTCTTTTGTTCAATTTTATGTCAGATACCTGTCTTTTATATTGGAAAGCAAAGCCAAAATGTATCATAAAGGCTTTAACAACTGAGTCAACAACTAAAAAGAAAAAGGAATGCCTCAAAACTATAATTATTCATTCCACATATGTAATGGTATACAGATATCTGCCAGAGCTTCTTAAATTTAGATTTGATTGCATTTTGTTTTGATAGAAAAAGTAACCTTTGGGGACATATCTTTGATTTCATTTTGCTGCAGCTAACTTAATCTTTTGTTTGATACAGGTCTTTGGAGTGTTCCTGGGTTTGTGCTTGTGTGTGAAGATAAAGGGAACGAACTATGAAAGCTTCAGTTAATCCAGTGTCACAGTCATCTTCACCAATAAAAAAACAGCCTTGATCTTTATTATTTGCTTTACCCGAACGCTTTATTGTTCCCAGATCGCTTCCATATATATGATTACATGATGCTTTAACGCCCTACAGATCCTTACTTGCTCTCTGGCTGCATAATTTTCAAAGAGGTTTCTCATAAAGAAAAGAAGTTTGATTCGTTGAGATCTAAATATTTGGAAACATCTCCAGTAATAGTCTGAATGTTTTTCCTTTTCACTATGAATTTTGGTCAATAAATATTAATTTTTTGGGGTGATGTTGTGTGGCCAAGTTTATTTCAAAGTTTAATAGTTGAGCTTACGAGAACTTTTCTGACCTGCCATGAAAGCTGGCCACTTTGATGAAGAACTTGGGTGGGCCTCTGCACCCTTGAACTTTGCTTCAGTTTGGTTCCTATTATGCAAATCTAGGCAGTCAGATTAACATTTTTTATGATGAGCAATTCAGTAACTCTTAAATAATAAATGTCAAAGGCAGTTCACTTTATGCAGCCCATTTTCCTTTTATTTTATTGTGTTTGAGTACAATGTCATTACAAACTAAAATTCATACATGCAACAAAACCATGAGTTTTTTTTTTTTTAATGTTTTGAGTTGTGATACTCTGGCTATTTAAAAGTTTTTTTTGAGAGGCTTTTTAACGTACACATTAAAGAGTATAAAAAAGTCACGGCGCTTAGCGTTTTACGATTTCATCTTGTTTGTACACACCATGGTACACACCGTGCCTTGTATGAGAGGGTGGCTTAACTACATTTCCCAGAAACCCCCAAAAGGAAACGCGTCCTGTCGTTAAATGTGCTCGACTCTCCTCTCCGCGGCTAACCCACATCAAAACACATGTGAGCAAGCAAGTCGTACAACAGTGAGATTCGGAGGATCATCAAAACACTGAGATTCAAAGTAAAGGTAAAAGGATATGTATTTTGATAAAGGCGAAAACTTGCTCCATTATGAATATTGGTTACCTTTCCAAGTAAGCTAAAATGCTGCAATGAAGTTTACTCGTAACAAACTCCAGCTTGTGACCTGAAATAGCTGTTTACTAATTTACTTTGACGTTATAAAGTAAACAGCTGAAGAACTGATTGTATAGACAGCTCACATACGCAGTTTATGATAGTAAGCAAGCTAATTTGATACATAACACCTCGTTTAAGGGACCTTATTTAAGGTCCCTTAAATAAGGTGTTACCTCTTTAAGATCCCTTTTTTTTTTTTGCTTACAAATTATGTTTCTTGTGTCCTTTTTTATTCAAGCACCATGTCAGATGCTTTAACCCAGCGTATAAAGGAGTTGGAGGCAGAGCTGGAAAGGCTCAGGTCCCTGCTGAAGGAAGGCAGAGCAGATGACACTGAGGTGATGTCCAGTTCGTCTCCTCAGGAAAACTCAGACTGCAAACCTGCTGATGGGGACACGAGCACCAGCAGGAAAGAGAGGAAGAAATCAGGCAAACAGCGTCCCTTTGACTTTGCTGCACACCCCCGGCGCCATGTGGCTCTGCGACTGGCTTACCTGGGCTGGGCCTACCAGGGCTTTGCTGTTCAGGACAACACAGACAACACGGTGGAGGCCAGACTCTTTGAAGCCTTGCTGAAGACCCGGCTGATTCAGGACCGGCAGAGCTCCAATTATCACCGCTGCGGGCGCACCGATAAAGGAGTCAGTGCATTTTCACAGGTGAGTTCATTAGGGGTGGGTATTGGGAAGGACCTCACGATACGATACGCATCACGATACTTGAGCCACGATACGATACAAATTGCGATATCCCGATTATGTGATATATCGCGATATTCTACATAGTTCACCGAAAAATGTAAAAAATGCATTACACATCTTAAAATCCAAGTTGTATATATGTACATCAGATGATAGTGATAATGTATTGGACAGACTGAGTCAAAACAATGTAATTCACTCTTTCCATTTTAATTATACAACATATTTGCATGAAAAAACACACTGAAACACAATGAAAACTGCAGTGTTTGCATTATTCTTAGATACGAAATACTCAAAATAAAATGCAGTGTCTCACCCACACTGAAATCACAAAATAAAGTGCAGCTAAGGGTGGGCAAAAATATTGATACGGCAATATATCGCGATACATACATTGAATATCGATATCGTATCGGGAGACTATGTATCGCAATACATTGCCGTATCAATATTTTTGCCCACCCCTAGAGTTCATACTTTTATGAGACGGTGCATTAATGAGCAGTTTTGTCTTGCAGTAACTGGAAATTTGTTTCCCCCCTCTGCAGGTCATAACTATCGACTTGCGCTCCACGCAGTTTGGTGGAGGACTGGGCGTCATCGTACCTGCAAATGTTGACGTTGACATCAAATCTAAAAGCTCTGCCTCTGAGGTCCCGTATGTGAAGATGCTGAACAGAGTGCTGCCGCAGGATATTTGCATCTTGGACTGGGCTCCGGTGGCAGAGGGCTTCAGTGCACGCTTCGACTGCCAATCCCGCACGTACCGCTACTACTTCCCCCGAGGATCTTTAGACGTAGAGCTGATGGCAGATGCTGCAAAAAGGTTGGTGAAAAAGAGACGCCGTCATGAATCTTGGTTTCACACTGAAATTCTGAACTGAGACCGGTTTGGCACCAACAGATATGAAGGGACTCATGACTTTCGCAACTTGTGTAAAATGGACGTGGGCAACGGCGTCCTGCAGTTTGAGAGGACCATTTTGTCAGCTGCAGTCAAGCCTGTGCATCCTCAGCCAACGTCCAGCACGGATCAGTATGATCTCTACATGTTTGAGATTAAAGGATTGGCTTTCCTTTACCACCAGGTACTAAGAGATTATTACCTAGGGTACAATTTTTTTCAACAGTAAATTGTTCAATTGAAGTATTTGTGTTTTTAAAAAGTATTAAGTAATAAAAACTGGTTGAGATATTTGCATCTCTGGCAACTTTTTGTGGCACATATCATTTTGACGGAGGCGTATCTGTGAAATGTAATTATTTCTTCAGTGAGTTTCCGTTTGTCTTGCGCAGGTACGTTGCATGATGGCAGTACTGCTTTTGATTGGGCAGAAGCTGGAAGCACCAGAGATAATTAATCATCTCGTGGATGTAGCGAATAATCCCAGAAAGCCCCAATACAGGTGAGGAGACTGCTGTTGCATCAATTCTATGGCTTGTGAAATAACATTAATGGATAATAATTAGTAACTAAGGCAATTGTATTAGTTGCTAAATTCAGCAGTTACATCTGTAGTAATGTGTGTTAATATTCTGTTATGTCTTCAGCATGGCGGTGGACTACCCTCTGGTGTTGCATGACTGCCACTTTGGAGATCTGAGCTGGCAACGGGACGCAGAAGAGGTGAAGCACGTTCTGTCGTCACTGCAGCAACACTGGACCCAGAGTGCAATCAGGGCGCAAGTTCTGCAGGGGATGGTCCAAGATTTGGAAAAAAAGGGTGAGAAGCTGATGGAGATTCATGTTGGGGTTTTTTTTTTTGTTATTGTTGTTGTTTTAAATGTGTCAAAATCAAGGGGTGGCCAACATTTTTTATTTATTATTATTTTTACAATTTTTTTACCTTCTATTGAACCATATTAGCTTTAAGGCAATAAAGTTAGAACATGAGCACAGCCTACCACCAACCCTCTTTTTTTTTCCTAATTCTTTCTAAAACAAAGATGATTTCTACTTGTATAAAAGGAACCATGTGTGGTTGTATCAGAGTTATTATAGATAAATAATCACATTAAGTGACAAAGATTTTTATGAAACAAAAAATGAACAATGCAAACTAAATAAAAGGAATGTAATATTAACTCTGTCTCCGTTTTCGTTTCATGCCTTGTTGTTTTTATGTTTGGCATGTCATTTTTCTATATACTAAATTATTTTTTTTTCTATTTCTAATTGCTCAAAGCAAAGAATAAAGGGGTTTTGTAATATATGGCATTGTTGATGGGATTCTTTGATCCTAGATGTTTATTTTTGTTAATATCTGCAAGTCAACACCTCTAAAACTAACCAATTTTTCAAAACTGAAACTACTGATGTGCTTGTTAAACTGACTAAAACTAAACATAAATAATCAATCAGAATAAAAATTTTTAAACGTTTCTGTATTTATAGTGCATCGTGAAAATTAACGTGATAATATTTTTTAATTTGTTGGGGTTTATGTAAGAAGATGCGTGGAAGGTGCAGTCAAAACTGCGTACGGCCTGTTTCTGAGTGGATTTTTTGATGCAGAGGCACAGAATGTGGAGATATTTATGTTTTAGGGGCATGATGCCTAGATTTAGGGAATTCTTGAATTAATTTTATTTATTTATTTATGGTTGTTCTTCTTGGTGTTTCTTCTGCTTCTTCTACTCCTCCTCAAAGTCTGGGTCCTAAGTTATACTGTGTGTCACAGGATTTTGAAATGAAATACCAACATCATCTCGAAATCCAGCCCGACAGTCAGAGGAGGTTAAGTTTACCTGAACTTTGGCTTTTCTCTGAATCGTCTCATTAAGGGTGACATTCTTGGTCATTTGAGTTGGAATACGTTTTCTTTTGTTGTAAAAATACTTTATAAGAATAATTTTAACTTATTGAAAAAAGGTCTTTTTGTGCTTAAGTATATTTTCCTCAGCTAATGGGTACATGTTAAATCTATTTTGAATACGAGTCGGCCATCATAATGAGAGTAGACCCAATGAAATAAAAATGTCCTCAGTGATTTGATAAAATGTGTTACTTCTCTCCATCCGCAGGCGGCGTGTCCTCCAGTCATTGCTGTCTGGTTGAAGGCACCAAGCAGAGGAACTACCGACCTCTGCTAGAGCGCCCGTGCTGCGAGAGCCTGGAGTCGAGGATAAACCACTTTGTCAAAAGGGGTAGACTTGAGCGGGAGGAAGGAGAGAATGGAGGAGAAGTGATCCACAGAGGAAAAAAATCCAAACATTGCCACATTTCCTCTAGTCTGCCTGAAGCACCAGGGACACCAAAACAATGTACTGATCACAAAGTGAACGATTGATATGTTTCACCAATGAATGGATTTTATTTTTTTATTTTTTTGTTATAATCTACATCTTATCACAATGTTTTCCCATTATGTCTGCTTTTGAATCTTGCAGTCGATTGTTTTGCTTCAAAATAAACGTGCTGTGGGAGACATGGTTGTTTTATGAGTTGACACAACCAGCAAGAGGCGGTGTCGTGCCAAACAGTGACTGCCTGCCAGAATCTGATTTCTTCTGATTTCTGGCCGCGGGAGCGCGCACAGCAGCCCGTTGAACGATAGCGCTAAAACGTCAGATTTTCAGATTATGAAGCTCAAGAATGAGATCAAGTCATATTTAGGTAGAAACAACTTTTCATTAATTGTATTTGGCCTTCAATCAATTTTTGACAGGTGAAAATGCCTATTTTGTGTTGTAATGGTCCTTTAAAAGAGTTAAAAGCAATCCTGTGAGCTCTAGTGTTCAGATTATGAAGCTCAAGAATGAGATCAAATCATATTTAGGTAGAAACAACCTTTCATTAACTGTATTGGCCTTCAATCAATTTTTGGCAGGAAAAAGACCCATTTTCAGGGGAGAAATCAGATTCTGGCAGGCAATCACTTTTTGGCACGACAGCGGAACCGTTTAGGCGGAACCGTCAATGCTAGAAGGAAGAGGTGCAAGGTCGAGATGATTTTGCGGTTGCTCTCGTCAAAGCTGTAGCTGTTAGCAGTCAGCGCTGCAAATCAGATTTACAAACAGTTATTCAGCCCCGGTGCTGTCTACTATCTGTGAATCGGTCCACAAATGTGACTTCACTGTGTGAACATGACGGTACAGTCGTTCGGCTGGTTGTTGGCGGTCGACTGGACTTGAGGGAGACATTAGTGCGGCCCGGATCTCTGCAGGAGCTTTAATTACTGAACTCTTTAAAGGTAAAACAACAAACACACGCACTCGGGGTCTCACTTTAATGACATTTAATCTGCTAACAGCCACTCACAAAGCGCTTAGTTCAAACGTTACGGAGCTGCTGCATCTACATTACTTTTATATGCAAATGTGTTCAAGAATAAATGAAGACTTTGATTATTTCAACCAGTTAAACCAGTTTGCTAAACTAGTTACAGCTGATTCATGAAGTGCATCCAACACATTAACTGTAGGGGGCGTGTTTAGGCTTGCATGTTTAAAAATAAAGCTGAAAACTTTGATAGTACACGTTTTCTCTTTCATTTCATGAAGGTGTTTGTTCGTTAAAAAAATGCCTGATGGATTTAAGATTTTAGTCCTCAAATGTTGTTTGGTCTAGACTCTAGAGCAGTGTTTCCCAACCCTGGTCCTCAAGGCTACACTGCCCTGCATGTTTTAGATGTTTCCCTGCACCAACACACCTGATTCTAATTAAAGGTCCTCATTAGCTTGTCATCAAGGTCTGCAAAACTCTGTTGATGACACAGGTACTTTTATCACGGTGTGCTGAAGCAGGGAAACATCTAAAACATGCAGGACAGGGGCCCACGAGGACCAGGGTTGGGGAAACACTGGTCTAGAGACAGTGTCACTGAGGAAAAAACAGGAGGCAGAGCTGGAGGCAGCAGAGATGAAAATGCTGAGGTTCTCTATGGCAGGGGTTTTCAATTCCGGTCCTCGGGCCTCCCTGCCCCTGCATGTTTTAGATGTTTCCCTGCTTCATCACACCGTGATACAAGTGGCTGTGTCATCAACAGAATTGTGCAGGCCTTGATGACAAGCTAATTAGGACCATTAATTAGAATCAGGTGTGATGATGAAGGGAAACATCTAAAACATGCAGGGCAGTGGGTCCCGAGGACCGGAATTGAAAACCCCTGCTCTATGGGAGTGACCAGATAGGATCAGGAATGAGGACATCAGAGGGACAGAACGTGTTAGAGCATGGGTGTCGGACTCCAGTCCTCGAGGGCCGCTGTCCTGCATGTTTTAGATGTCTCCTTGCATCAACACACCTGATTCTAATTAATGGTCGTCACCAGCTTGTCATCAAGGTCTGGACAACTCTGTTGGTGACACAGCTCCTTTTATCTCGGTGTGCTGAAGCAGGGAAACATCTGAAACATGCAGGAATGCGGCCCTCGAGGACTGGAGTCCAACACCCTTGTGAGGCTTTGGAGATAAAGTCAGACTGAGATGGTTCATGTCCAGAGGAGAGATGGTGAATATATTGGTAGGAGGATGCAGAGTTTTGAACTGCCAGGCAGGAGGCCCAGAGGAACCAAAGAGAAGGTTTATAGATGTAGTGAAAGAGGACATGAAGGTAGTTGGGGGAAGAGAAGAGGATACAGAAGACAGGCTCAGATGGAGGAAACTGTTCTGCTGTGGAGACCACTGAAGGGAAAAGCCGAAAGGAGAAGAAGTCCTCAAATATAACCCCCTGCCCCCAAACATACACTGTCTGTTTTAAATGTCTGTATTAAAGTCCTCGATCCCCTCTGCGATACACAGAATGAAGATTTCTTGTTGTAAATTTGGACTTTACTGATGTTTCCTGAATGCATCATTCTCCACTTGTGCCTCCAGATGTACCTGGTGGGGCTCACCGGCGGCATCTCTTCAGGGAAAAGCGCGGTGTCTTCAATGCTGCGGGAGCTCGGCTGTCCCGTTATTGATGCAGATGTGGTGGCCAGGAAAGGTAGAGTTGACGCTCCGCCACAAAAACTCCTGTGTTCACAGCTAATGCAAATTCAGGCCAAAAGTGTCATCCCCTTCAAGTCTTCTCCAGGCAACTGTCTCTCAGATAAATTGGGTTCATTAAGATAAACGCTTGCAGAGAGTGTATGAATCATGGGGGATTTCACTGCTGATGGCAGGAATGATGTTTTACTTCTGTGGGGGAGGTAAAGGTCACTAAAATGCACAGCTGCATGCTGGAAATAATGTTGGGTATTACAGAAATGACTTGATTGTGCTCAGGTGTGGACTCTGTTCCCTCCCTTTGTCTCATAAGTTACTGAACTATTCAGTTTTCTTGTTCTATTCTTTGTTTGATTAATGAACCTTTATCATTGGCAGTCGTGGAGCAACACACCCCTGCCTACTCCCGCATCGTCTACCATTTCGGGCCAGAGATTTTACTCGAGAACGGGGAGATCGACAGGCAGAAGCTGGGCCAAATCATCTTTGCCCACGAGGAGAAGAGGCGGCTGCTGAACTCCATCACCCACCCAGAGATTCACAAAGCAATGCTCCAGGAGATCCTGTTCTACTTCATCAGAGGTCAGAGAAGAAGGAAGTTAGGCTAATTTAGGATTTAAACGAGGAAAAAACTGCAGATAATTCACTGAAAAGTGAGCCGATGTTTAGGAATGAAGGTGGAGAAAGGATTTTCTGTAAGATAGACATAAGAGAGATATGAAGATACAATTTTTACTTGTAGTTTTATTAGGGCTGGGCGATATGGACCAAAAGTCATATCTCGATATTTTCTAGCTAAATGGCGATACTCGATATATATATTGATATTTTTTGTGTGCCATAATTGGGGTTTCCCCTAAAGCATTATAGCATAGCATCTCTGTTAGCATCTCTGTTAGCTTTTTTTCTGAGGCAAACCCTTAAAAAACAGTCAGTTTTAATACAAAGCCTCGTGCCAAATGTCACACAGGTACATTTATTAACAGAGGTCTGCACAATATCAAAATGTATAAAACAAATGAAATAAAAATAAACTGACTGCATATATAGAATAAAAATGCTTCTTGAATAAAATAAAACAAATATCCCTTTCCTGCATAACAATTAAATTAAAATACACTGTGCAATTAATACAATGTAGACAGTAACAGGCAGACTTTTCCACTGAGGTTGACAGTTGTGCAAATAACAAAACATTTGTGCAAATCTCAAATAAAACATTACAGTCAATTTGTCACAAAATAAGCTATATCAAAATCATAAAAAAAAATGTAAAAAAAGTTTTTTTTTTTTTTTTTTTAAATCGATATAAACGATATTGTCTCGTACCATATCGCGTTTGAAAATATATCGATATATATTAAAATATCGATATATCGCCCAGCCCTAAGTTTTATCATTACATGCATTTATTCTTTATCATCTCAAGATGGAAGTGTCTTAAAAGTAAACAGCCATGCCCTGCTTCTTACATGTATTGTGTTACTGGTGTTTTTGTGGCGTGTAAATGTGCTGACACTAATTGTTTGGGCCTCGTGATTGCTCCCCAGGGTACCGCTATGTGGTGCTGGATGTGCCGCTGCTCTTTGAAACCAGACGCCTCACTAAGTTTCTGACCCACACTGTTGTAGTTTACTGGTGAGTTTTCTCAATTTCCATTTCACGTTTAGTCAATTTTCATATATCAATAGACTTGATTAGACACTAGAGTGTACAGGCTTCCCCGGTAAAACAACATTAAGTTGTTTTTGCTCTTTTTCAGCGATCCCGCTACCCAGCTGCAGCGGCTGATGCAGAGGGACGGCCTCACCCAGGAGCAGGCCGAGCAGCGCGTGGCCGCGCAGATGCCGCTCAATGAAAAGCGCGGCCTGGCTAATCACGTTATCGAGAACTCTGGCAACCGGGAGGACACCCACCGGCAGGTCCTGCAGCTCCACACCAAGCTGGAAGACTCCATGGATTTCCTCTTAGTGAGGGTCCTCGCCATCACTGCCAGTGCTGGTTTGGGCGGGATACTGCTTTACGCAGCCAAGCTGCTCTTGTCCTAACAGAGCGAATGGGACAAGGAGAAGTCAATGTTTTAGTCTAAGATACATTGCTCGGACGCAAAGCTGTGAGAAAAATCAGGCAAAAATAGTCTAACTGTAGCTATGTATCTGCCAGCACAACAGTGTGACAGGCTTTGTTGGTAATTAACACAGATCTGCATTACTTACAAAACTCACTGAAAGACACGGTTTAGTTTGAAGGTTTTTATGTGCAATTTCAGTTGGATTTTATCAGACACACGATAAATCATTAATGAGATAAGGATAGAAGCTCAGTTTCAAGAGCAAAGCTTGTAATTGAAAGACTGTAAATGCTGGCTCAGTCTTTATTTTGGTGTAGCAGTCAAGCAAGGCGTCACTGAAATTGTAAAAATGTTATTTGGCCTTTTTACACCAGGTTTAATCATCAAAATTAGAAGACTATATGTGACGATTATGCATGTTGAATCATCTGCTTTTAGAGAGAAAATGACCAAGTCATTGGAGTAATTCACACCAATGCAGATATTCAGAAAGCACCTTTTCCAATTGTTTTACACCCCCTCCACCCCTCACCCCCCTCCCCAGACATGAGTGTGTTTTTAAATTGGCTTTAAAGCCATTGCTATAAATGAAACTCGAGAGCTGAACAAGAATGATGTGATGCAGACTTTGTGATGACTGTTTAATGAATATATACGTCAGAATGTACTAGACAATCCGTTTGTACTGGGAACAGTAGGAATTAACAGATTAGAATATTTATCACTGTATTTTCTTACACTTGAGCTGTCCTCTTTAAAATGTATGAGTTTTTGTTTTCTCTTTGCACACTAAACCGTTTGTAACCTTAAATATAAATGGCAGTACCACTGTTTTAAAGCAACAAGTGGAAGATTGTGTCGGTGCGTCAGTGTGTCACAGGGTGTT
Organism: Cololabis saira; assembly: GCF_033807715.1. Lineage (NCBI taxonomy): Eukaryota > Metazoa > Chordata > Actinopteri > Beloniformes > Belonidae > Cololabis > Cololabis saira. The sequence goes on along the minus strand of NC_084605.1, from coordinate 32,645,049 downwards.
TGAGTTTTTCTGCTCTGCGAATGGAAGTTTGGGACATCATGACGCCGTTTCTTACGTTCATCTGGTGACGGCTGGAGGGTTTCTTTGAGCTGGATGCAAAAACAAAAAGATTTCCTTAGTGATTTTTAAAATTTTAAATATGCACCCATAATTAATACACAGTTTATTTAAAAAAAGAAAAACACACTGCATTACTTAGCATGATTATCAATAAAGTGTTTTGGGGGAAGAGTACCACTTACCATTACTGTTTTAAAACAAGAAAATAGACTTAAGTCATAAGTTATGTAAATGTGACTGACCTGAAAAAGGTTTAATAATGTAGAATTATTCCAGCAGAATTAGACTGTTGTTGCAGATGATCAATAGACCTGATTAGATTTCTTCTGCCAAGGCCAGATGAGCAGCGGTGGCTCTTTCCTACTGTGGTTTTGGTCAGCTACGACCACAAAGATTTGCATTTGTGGTCACATTGTTTGATCATGGGTGAAGAGTTTATCTCTTTACCTAATTATTCAACGTCAGAATGAAATAGTCCTTTTCTGCTGCAGATCAATCAAGTTGAGGAGGGCTTTTGCCCCTGTGAATAAGTTAAAGCATGGAAATGATGGCAAATGTGGATCAACATTTAAAATCTTTTTTTGCAATTGCATTTTTAAACTATTATAGCATAGATGCCAATTGATATACAGTTTGCCTTTCATGACATTTTCACTGAAGGAGGACAAGACTGAATTTTTACACAAATGTTCTCTTCAAAGTTACTTATTCAGAGATGAGGTTTGTATTTTAGAATATAAGTGCAGTGTAAACATGAATTTAAGGCATAATGGCTGAGTTATCCTGAAAACACTCAAATACTACAATTCCAGGGCAGGGGTCTTCAACTCAGGACCTCCCTCCTGCATGTTTTAGATGTCGCCTTGCAGCCACACACGATTCTAATTAATGGTTGTCATCAGTGTGTCATCAAGGTCTGCACAAGTCGGTTAATGACGGTAATTTGTATCGGTGTGCTGAAGCAAGGAAACATCTAAAACATGCAGGATGTGGGTCCTGAGGACCAGGGTTGAAGACTACTGTTCTAGTGTACTACAATACTATAGGGTTTGATTTCTGATTCTGATGGATGAAAGGACTGAAGTTCAGATCTCAGATGTGAAAAGCTTAAAGAGGCCAAACTTCAGACTTCCTTCTCCGTTATTTGATGTCTCAGGCTACATCAATTTTGGGATTCATTGTAGACAACGGTTTTTCTTTTTAGCTTTTTGGTGAAGTAACCTACATCTTCTAAACCATTTCACAGAAAAAAGAAATAAACTTGTAGGTTTAAAATGCTGCTGACCTCCAGGGTGACCCCTCCAGAGAGTCCTCTTGCCTGAAGACAGCTGGGATGGCCTCCAGCAGACTGGGCACAAATGATGGATGGACATTCAGAAATACTTCTATTAATCCCCCTTTTTTTAAAACTTCCACATTTTGGATGGAGCTTGTGAAGAGGAAGCTGATCGTCATGTGGAAAATATCAAAATATGCAGAAGAATACAAGTTAACGGCTTACAGTGCAAGCAATCATCCTTAAATGAATTATTTTCTGACATAAAACAATTAACTACATAGTCAGAAATTGACAGACAGCTGAAGTCAAAGCATGTTTGAGACGGTTATCAAAAGGCTTCATATGAATTTCAGTTTCCCGGTGAAATGACTCAAGCAGCTTTGTGTTGAGGAGCATCAGCTTTCAATCACGTTCTTTTCTCCCAGGATAAGACATCCTACGATAATTAGCTCTTGCAGGACAACATGTGAGTGATGAGTCTTCAGGAAAGGAAATAATGAATTTAACAGACACTTGTAAATGATGTCTTTGCTCATATTCGCATCAGAGCCTCGGCACGAAATTTCAGGCCCACAGGCAGGTGTGGTTACATCATCCTGGCACGGAGGTCCCACTAGCTTCTCTTGGCTCCATCAACCGCCGTCCATTGGTCGGCTTTTCGTTTTTATCAAGCCATTGCAGCATTAATGCAAAGTGACTTTGGCTGAGACATGCGGGGGCAAGGGACCAAAGGCTTGGATCACCCTCGGACACATATACATATATATATGTAAACTGTACCTACATTTCTCCACCATGTTGCTTACAGTCCAGGGTCGTCAGTGAGCTTAAAGGTGGTCTGTTCTTAGACCAGACCGGTGGTCAACATGCTTTACTGGGCAGCCGGCTGATCAGCAGGCAATTGTACCTTTCCTCTGTCTCTTCCTCAGACAAAGGCCAGAGACAGAGCGTGAAAAGAAGCCTATATCTGTACCAGCAAGTGTGAACGCTCCAGGCGAGGAAGGGCGGTGAAGTCTCACTCTGAATATAAAGTGGCTTTGGTTCAAAAGTTGCCTTGATTCACTTTTTATTTTTAAAAGGTCCACCTGCTGCTTTATTATGTCCATTGCTTCCTTTCCAGTAACAGCAAATAATTTTGTAGCAGCAGGGGTGGTGGAGACTTGTATAATCTCCCCATCACGTTCAGAGAGTTGGCCCGTGGCACCATGGTGCGTCGACATTTTGGGAAGTCTTGTCTGAGTGGTTTTTCATCATCGTACCCACTAGCAGAACTGCCATCAAAAAGGTAACACAGCTTAGACGCAAACAGACATCTGACTATGGCTTTGCCCACACCCCAACGACAGCTCTAGATAAGAAATCAGATAAATGCGTGCTTTGATTCTGAAACCTTTTAAATCACCACAAAATGTGAATCAGGGGCTTTTACAACCGATGATGTCATGTCAGTAAATTATCAATTAATTTCATGCTCCATCTTTTCTTTATAGACATGAGGTGATGATTCAGATCTGCTTTGGGTCTTTTTGGATCTTCATGTTGGCTCTGTTTGACATTTTTCTTACTGTTTTGTCAGTATTGTATCTGTTACGATGAGATTCCTTAACCCCTGTGCTGTCTTCGGGGTCAAGGAAGGAGGAAGAGAAGAAGGGAGGGAAGAAGGAAGGAAGGAAAGAAAGAAAGAAGGAAGGAAGGAAGAATTAAAAGAAGGAAAGAAAGAAAGAAGGAAGGAAGGAAGAAAAGAAGGAAGGAAGGAAGGAAGGAAGGAAGGAAGGAAGGAAGGAAGGAAGGAAGGAAGGAAGGAAGGAAGGAAGGAAGGAAGGAAGGAAGGAAGGAAGGAAGGAAGGAAGGAAGGAAGGAAGGAAGGAAGGAAGGGAGAAGGAAGGGAGAAGGAAAGAAGAAAAGAAGGAAGGGAGGAAAGAAGGAAGGAAGGAAGAAAAGAAGGAAGGGAGAAGGAAGGAAGGAAGTAAGGAAGGAAGGAAGGAAGGGGGGAAAGAAGGAAGGGAGGGAGGAAGGAAGGAAGGAAGGAAGGAAGGAAGGAAGGAAGGAAGGAAGGAAGGAAGGAAGGAAGGAAGGAAGGAAGGAAGGAAGGAAGGAAGGAAGGAAGGAAGGAAGGAAGGAAGGGGGGAAAGAAGGAAGGGAGAAAGGGAGAAAAGAAGGAAGGGAGGAAAGAAGGATGGAAGGATGGAAGGAAGGAAGGAAGGAAGGAAGGAAGGAAGGAAGGAAGGAAGGAAGGAAGGAAGGAAGGAAGGAAGGAAGGAAGGAAGGAAGGAAGGAAGGAAGGAAGGGAGGGAGGGAGGGAGGGAGGGAGGGAGGGAGGAAGGAAGGAAGGAAGGAAGGAAGGAAGGAAGGAAGGAAGGAAGGAAGGAAGGAAGGAAGGAAGGAAGGAAGGAAGGAAGGAAGGAAGGAAGGAAGGAAGGAAGGAAGGAAGGAAGGAAGGAAGGAAGGAGAATTATTGTCATCATTTTGACCCGAAGACAGTACAAGGGTTAATACTGAGCACAGGACTTATCACGAGGATAAGGGAAAACACCTGTGAGGGAGAAAACATGCTTTTATGCAAAAACATTGTAAAATAAAGATAAGCGCATCCTTTCTTTATCTCCCCTAGTCACGATCGCCCAGTACAGTCCATTTCCATACATACACACATTATCTCTTCCCATTTCTTCCTATTCCATGTCTCAGGGGTCTTCTGGAGCCAATCCCAGCTCTCTTATATAGACAAGCAACCACGCTTAGGCTCTCTCTCACTCCTGTAGGCGATTTAGAATCACCAATTACCCTAACATGCATGTTTGGGGACTGTGGGAGGACGCTGAAGTTCCTGGAGAAAACCCACACAAGTACAGGAAGCATATTTCTCCATGAAGAAAGGCCTCAGCCAGGTACCAAACCAGGAACCTCCTAGCTGTTTGGAACCGGTGCCACCGTGCTTCCCAGTACACTTCCTTTACTACTTTTGACAGAAATATTATAATTAAAACAGGAAAACAGGATGCTTTCGGCTATATCCTGACATTTTTTATTCCACAAATCCATTTTCTAAGCATTTCTTACAGGGTCATGTGGAAGCTGCAATACATTGAACTAAATATTCATACTATGCTTGTTTATAAAACTGACAGCAGGCTTGGACTGCCAAAGCAAGCAATATGTTACTACAAATAAGTCTGCTGTTTATCTCTGCACAGCCCAGTTTTATCAGTCATAGCTGGGACCAGATGAAGGGTAATTAGTCAGATAAGTTATGTCGCTGTCACGAAAGACCACTAGTGACAAAATGTTCCTCTGCAACTGCATTTTTAATAAGCAATGAAGTTGGTATCAGGTGGCAGGAGGGTGGTAGTGGAATAGATTCTGGTAGGTTTCTTTACATTTTGATACTAAAACTATATTCTTGAACTTGGAAAGCCTCATTATCTGGCTTTGAATAAAACTTCAGTGGTAATGCAGCATGTTTAAAAGAAAATAAAAACAGTTTGCAAAGGAGAGGGCATGGGGGATACCAAGGGGATTGGATTTCCTATCTATACCAAACTTAATGTAAAACGTGCACTGCACATAAAACCCTCTAGAAATAACCCTAATATCCCATAAATCTGGTCAACATGGTCTTATTTCAAGGAAAAATATATTTGCCGGAGGGGAAGGAAACATTTTCTTAACGAGAATTCTTAAATCTAGCAAAATTGTCTAAAATAGTGTTGTAACTTTCTTGAAACAAGGCTATTTTATTTTTAACTTTCTTAGAAATTAGTTTTTGCAGTGAAATACATACAGTACAATCGTTTTTCTGTCTTATTATTTATGACAGCTAAAATTCAATAATGTTCTGTACCAACATTTGCCTTTCTTTACACCACATGCTGTCTCGAAATAATATCATATAAGCTCTGTTAAAATGCAGAAAAAAATGCTGTGTCTTATTTGAGGTTCAAAAGTTTAAAGAAATGTATATTTGCATGGATTTTATTTGGAATCAGTTCAGAATGTAGAATAAATGTTGAGGAGCTATTGGTTGAAGATGTTGACAAAGAAGCAAATAGCAATGAAAGCAATGAAGGAAAACCCATAAAGACAGTGGTCTGCCTAATCTCCCTTAGAGCAACAAGCCAGAAATGCAGCTCGACACTAACGGGTTGAACTGGCCTGAGAAACCATAACAACTGTAGTGATCGTGAACTCTGGCATCCATGTCATACGGAGGGTAGGAGCGCTTCCAAAGCCCAATGTCAGGCTGCATCCATGAGGCTGCGGTGAGGTGAAGAGACAGGCAATGCGCCAGCGGAGCGTCTCCAGCCACATGACTCAACCTGTCCCTGTGCGTTAGCCCGGCTCAGTCAGGGCCATGAGGGAATAAGGCCGTTGGTATTGAGTCACTGACACACTGGACAGTCCCCAGATCAAGCATGATGACGGGGGGGCCAGAACGGGGGCCGAACATTGTACATTGTCACGTTCTTTCAAGGAGTGAAAAGACACAACAGTGTGTGCATGCATGCAGCAGTACATTTAACCTAATGCAAGATGATGATTTTGTGTATTTGTGTCTTTCCTGTGTGCTCCTCCTTTCTGCCATTGTTGTAAAAGTACATCAGGTCAAACGTCAGTATTTGGAGCATTAAATTTTGTGTTTTCTGGCTCTTATTCTAGCTCCTCGGTTTGCCCAAAGTCAGGCGAGCTTTGTGCCAAGTATATTTATATGTATATGGGGACTAAAAGTCATCTTGTATGTTTATTTAATTAGTATTTTCTGAATTCCTTGATTTAGTTGAAGGACCGACCTGAAAAACGTGGTGAGTGTGCATATACAACCCCAATTGCGTGTAAATTTAAATAAAAATGGAATGCTATTAACTGCAAATATAATAGATTAATATCTTCTTCCTGACAGAAAATAAACTACATCTCAAATGTTGAGACTGAGACCATTTCATGGGGAATATTAACTCATTTTGACTTTGATGGCTGCAACATGTCTCCAAAAAGTTGGGTCAAAAGGGTCAACAAAAGGCTGGAAAAGTAAATGGCACAAATCAACAACGACTGGAGGAGAATTTCACAACTAATTTGGTTAACTGGCAACAAACAGGTCACTAACATGACTGGGTCTAAAAGAAGGTATTTCAGCATGTGACAAAAGATACACAGTGTTTCCAGCTGGCTGCGTCTGAAATTCAGAGGAAATATTAACAAAAATGGGAAAACAGAGCCTCTCACAAACTGCTGCTACAAACTGCTTTGAAAAATTGTGGAATGATTTCAGGAAAATGTCTTTGATTATCCCATCACCAAAAGTGTATCATTTCATCAAAAGATAAAATTCCATTTATATAGCGTCTATTACAATACAAACTGTCTATATGCACTTTCCAGAGACCCAGAACATGACTCCTGAGCCATTATTATTTTAAGATTAGTCGTGGCTCTTGTGGCCTTTATTTTGAAAGTGGCTATAGATGGAAACTTCGGGTAGAGTGAAGGGGCAAGACACACAGTAAAGAGAGAAAGATTTGAACCTGTGCCGCCTGCACAAGGGCCTGAAATAGCCTCTGTACACGGTGCACCTGCTCAACCCACCCATCTATCATGGGGCCCAACCCCTGAACAATTATTAAATAAACAATGTAAACTCCTCTAGTGTGAGGATAGCAGAAATAGCAGCAAGGAAAAACTCCCCTTTAAGAGGGAAGCTTTGAGCTGAGAAAAAGGAAAAAGAAAAAGGGAGATAGGAAAGGAAGGATGAAGAACCAAAAATTGGGAGGAATCTCTGTGCGCATGGGACAAGGCTGACAAAACTGGATGCTTTCGATCCTCAGCCCCTTAGTTGGAGCTGCATTAAAAACAAGTATGATTCTTTACTGGAGAACGCTTGACGGACTTCCAGAGATCACTGTCTGTGAACATCACAATCTACAAATGCAGCTTACAGCTCTATCATGCAAAGAAAAAAAAAATATGTAAGCATGATTCAGAAATGCCGCTGTCTTCTTTGGACCATATAGCTCATAAACAATGGTCTGAGGCTAAATGGAAAACTGTTCTGTGGTCAGAAAATTTAATTTTTGAAACAATGGACACTGTGTCCTGCAGTCTACAGAGGAGAGAAAGAATCCAGTTTGTTATCAGCGCTTAGTTCCAAAGCATTCATCTCTGATGGTATGGGGCTGCATGAGTGCCCATGATGTGGGCAGCTTACACATCTGGAAAGGCACCATCATTCCTGGAAAGTGTAAAGAGCTTTGAGAGCATCATATGCTCCCATCCAGACAAGTCTCTGTCAGGAAAGGCCCTGCATATTTCAGCAAGAAAACCACAAACTGCACCCATAACAAAAACATGGCTTCGTAGGAGAGGAGTCCGGGTGCTGAACTGGTCTCTCTGCAGTCCAGACCTCCACCAATAGAAACAATTTGGCACATCATGAACCTAAAGATCTGGTAGCAAAGGACCAGGGGCCTCATTTATAAAAGAGTGCGTAGGATTCATACTAAAAGTGCACGTAAACCCAAAAGCCAAAAATGGCGGGCGCAAAAAGAAATCCGGATTTATAAAACCCTGTGCACGCACACTTTATAAATCACAGTCCAGCTGGAAGGTTGCGCAGCTGAATTCGCCTCATATCTCGCCCTCTACACGCCCACTTCATACCATAAATGGGCAATGCAAAGTAGTATTTGCAAACATGCCTGTTTGGGCGTCAGGATGAATGAGACGTATCGAGCAACCGTGCCACTGAATTTCACGGAGACTGAGATCGAGATGTTGTGGATGAGGTGGAGGACAGGAAAACTACATTATTTGGTGTAGGCTCTGCGTCGTTTTAACGCGGAACCATAATTTAGGCTTACGCGTAAAGGTTTCACGCGCGCGTAAAACTCATTATATACAGTATATAAAAAAAATCTGTGTCCCTTTAGGGGCTCCGTAGAACCCCTAAACGCTCTATGGAGCCCCTCATTGGTTCTGTCCTCAGTCACTCTACAGTTGTCGCGGTGGGTGTGAGGAGGTTGCCGGCGTGTCCTGCACCGCGGCTGCAGCAGCAGCACCAGAGTCCTGACTGACGCTGTGCTTCAAACACAGAGGGACACGATCAGCGCTATTATATTATAAGTCTGATATGTGATGACATTATTAAGAGTATGACATGAATCTGGCTTCATTTCACCGCCTCACCGCCTGCGTCGCCAGTTCCCCAGATCTTAAGTATGTTCCTACGGGAGGGTCAGGGTTGGCGTAGAGATACGCAGATTTTTCGGTTACCATAGTTTTTTCTTTTTAAATCCCAACCTTTGCGTGGAAGGTGGCTTGCGCATCTTTCAAGCCCTGTTTTGTGCGCAAGCAAGCTTTATAAATGAGGCCCCAGGACAGTTGAGCAGCTGGAATCCTGCATCTGACAAGAATGGGACATGGCTTTGTGAGATTTACAAATCAATGCATTTTATTTCATTTTTTTTAAATGTCATTCTTCATTTTATACATTTTACACAGCATCTGCACACTATTGCCCATATATGTATACTGTATATACAGTACAGACCAAAAGTTTGAACTCACTTCCCCCATTTGTTTGAATGAGAAGTTGTGTCCAAACACTCCTGTACTGAACCAGTTTATAAAGGTAAAGGTCTAGTGCAGCTAGAGGAGATTGTGTGGTCCAGTTTAGGAAAAGTGCTTTTAACCAGTCTGCATTTTCAATCAGGGCTGCTCGTGAGTGGAACTTCATACCAACTGATATTAGAAACCAATCAAATGATGCTTCTTTTAAATTTTATCTAAAAAAGTGGTTAATTAGTGGCCAAGGCTGTCAGCATTAAATTTGAGTGCTTAATTTTCCTGGCTTGCTGCCCTGCCTGTCATGTTGCCTATTAGTTTGTCTAGTTACACTGTTGCTTTTTGTGCATGGCTATTCTGTGTTTAGTGCTTTTGTCTTGTTTGTTTTTGGCCTGTTAGTGTGTTACTGTGTCTTGTGTTATTAATGTTGATGTTACTTTTGCTGCTTCATGTTGTTTCTGTTTTCGTTTGTAGCAATTGTCTGTTGTTGAGCTTATGTTAACCTGTGTGTGTATGTATTTTAGCTTAGTCTCTTACCTTTTAATCTTTATTCTGATGTAACCTTCTTATTTGGAAATGTTTTATTGATTATGTCTTAAAAAAATTTCTTTTAGGTTGACTATCTTACACCAGTCCAGGGACAGCAGATGCAAAATAGCCTTCTGTGTGTGTATATATATATATATATATATATATATATATATATATATATATATATATATATATATATATATATATGATACAAAAACTCCCCCTTCAACCTCTTTTAATACCTCTATTTAAAAAAAAAAAATGTATAAAAAAAATCTGTCGCCGCCACTGTACCTGTTTGCAAAATTCAGCCAGGGATGTTGTGGTACCTGGCTGAGTGACAGGAAATATGTTTCAACAAGACAGCTGTCAAATGAAAGAATGGAAATGACTTTAAAACTCCTTCAAGAAGGTAATTCTGCACAGAATGTGACAAAAGGCACACAGGATTCCCAGTCAGCTGTGTCTAAAATTTAGAGCAAGTATAAACAAAATGGGAAGGTTGTATAAGAAATACAAACAAGGAGATCAGAAAGTCGGGAGAGAAAACTCCAAGCAATGTGTCTTGAAATTCAAAATTATACAAATTATCTGAATTCTTGTGACCACATTGTGAAGAATCAATGAAAGGGAATGACATTTACATATAATTTCCTGACAGTGTGGAGGATTTTTCTCATCAAATTCCTCTCTTTTGTTATTATACGTATATTTTTTCATTCTATATTTGAACATTTCTTTTTTCTTTTTTGTTTATTTTGTTTTGGGGTCAGTTTGTTGCTACAGTGGGGAGAACAAGTATTTGATACACTGCCGATTATGTCATGCAATAAAATGCAAATTAATTACTTAAAAACCATACAATGTGATTTTCTGGATTTTTTTTTAGATTCTGTCACTCACAGTTGAAGAGTACCTATGATAAAAATTACAGACTTCTACATGCTTTGCAAGTGGGAAAACCTGCAAAATCGGCAGTGTATCAAATACTTGTTCTCCCCACTGTACATAAGAAGATGAAAGGAAAACAAAAATGGACATTATTTCAAATGTGGTATCAATAGGTTATTGTAGTGATGTGTACAAAAGCAAAGGTTGAGGTGAAAGGCTGCACCTCTGTAGAGAATTACCGCTGGCTGAAATAAATCATTTAGGAAGATAAATGTTGGTTTAATAGATGAAATCTAACAGTTGTAGCTACGCCTGTTAAGAAATTTGCTCCGAAAATTTCGGGATTTCTGCCTGCCGGCTCCGGAGCTGATTTATGGGTCCGCGTTAAATCGATGCAGAACCTACGGCGTAGGGTACGGCGTAGGGTACGGCGTAGGGTACGGCGTAGGGTACGGCGTAGGGTACGGCGTAAGGTACGGCGTAGGGTACGGCGTACGGCGCGCGTCGCCGCGTAACCTACACCGTAAGGTTCTGCGTTGGTGTAACGCGGAACCATAAATCAGCCTTTATTCTGGCGAGGTTTGAAAAAGACTTCGCAACAACGGGAAAACGAGTGATTATGTACATTCACTGAGTGAATATTATGAAAGTAAAATATATATTTCTCGCTAGAAATGTAATGAAAACGCATTTTTATGCAGAAACTAACTCAAAATATCGATTTTATTCACTAAAAAATAAGAAATGTCCGCCATGTTTTTTTTTTTTGATTCAGTCCGCAAATGACTACGAAAAGCATTCTGGGAAATTTTGCTGGCCCGATTTCACCTAGGGTGCATCCGAAAACCCTCCATCCGGACAAACAGGGGAAGAAAAACAAACCAAAATAAACACGATCAACACGGAAGGAGCAGAAATAGTTGCTGTGTTTCTGTTCACTGTTTTCACACACTGTGATTGTAATGATGGATGAGAAGAGATGACTTGAACTCGAAGGACAGCTGAACAACATAATGTCCTTCCTCCAACATCAGCACCAAGTCAACATCACTCATATCAGCACGTAACGAGAAAAAATAAATACGTCAGTCCCTGGCATAAGATACAATGAAGTGCACCTCTAGTGAGGTAAAGTGTCATTGGCACCGTATTGTCAGTCAACCTAGCACAGGGGTCGGCAACCCAAAATGTTGAAAGAGCCATATTGGACCAAAAACACAAAAAACAAATATGTCTGGAGCCGCAAAAAATGAAAAGTCTTGTATAAGCCTTAGAATGAAGGCAACACATGCTGCATGTAGCTATATTAGTTATAACTGGGGGAAGATTTTTTTTCATTATGCATTTTGAGAAAAAAGTCAAAATGTCGAGAAAAAAGTCGAAATGTCAAGAAAAAAGTCAAAATGTCGAGAAAAAAGTCAAATGTTTGAGAAAAAAGTCGAAATGTCAAGATTAATGTTGAAATACAATCTTGAGAAAAAAGTCGAAATGTCGAGAAAAAAAGTCAAAATTTTGAGAAAAAAGTCAAAATGTTGAGATTAAAAAGGAAACGAAAAGGGAAGAAAAAAAAGAGAAAAAAAGGAAAAAATGAAGAAAAAAGAAGAAAAAAAAGGAAAAAAAAGAGAAAAAAAAAGAAAAAAAAGTCAAACATTTTTGAAAAAGCTCCAGGGAGCCACTAGGGCGACGCTAAAGAGCCACATGCGGCTCTAGAGCCGCGGGTTGATGACCCCCGACCTAGCAGATCTAAATTTTCACCATGTGGTCGATTTAAAGCCACATCAAGTAGCTTTAAATCTTTTATCTATCCCACCAAGCAGTCAGGGGATTTCTTCCTCTTCTTAAGCTTAAAAAAAAAGACAAAAACTATGTTTTACAAGGCAAGAATGCTGAAAAGTGAAATGGTTTTGTTCACAACTGTATTTTTAAGTACTGAAAGAGCATCCTCCAAGAAAAAATCCATATTTTATATATTTTGCCAGCTGTTCTTGTGGTTGATGGGTGTACAGTTTATACGTGGTATTTGAAGTGATGCAGACATGCTTGTGGTGATATGTCAGTAGACGGCAGGACAGCTGCCAAGACTCTGTTCAATGTCAGTTGTTATCGACAGCCAGACAGTGTTGAGAAGGCAGAAGTTTTAGCCGAGCAGGCAGCCTCTCCCCCTGCGTGACAAAGTTGTTGTTGAAAGGCTTTGAATCAGTCTAAGACATTTTGACATCTATTTTATATATCACCATGCAATTCTATCCAGGCTTTCATGCTTTTCAAAGGATAAATACTACTGACACAGAGAGTCCGCTGACATTTCTTTCAGCGGTTCACCAGGAGGTTGACGTCTTTGGTTATAAGTTGAATACATTTTTTTTACAACAGTTGAACAGGTTGCTGTGAAATTATTTGAACAGGTTTTTATTAATCCTGTAAGTTAAATCACAATGATTTTTTAAATGCCTTTCACAGTGACACAAGCAGATCAAACTTTTTACTTGTGAAATAACCGAGGAGCTGCATTGTCGGGATCGTTGATAGTCTTGTTTTGTGAGCGACTGTGTTTATCCAGATTTATTAATACATCCACAGACTCTTGCTCTATCTTGCGTGACTGTTTACTCGTAGTGTTGGTTTATTTTGAGAACTCCATTGTCGGTTTGATGTTTGTGCTTTGTCAAAATGAATAATTAATACAACATCTGTGCAGCGAAGCAGAACTTTTCCCTCAAAGTAGTAAAAACATACCGTTAGAGTTTTGTGAGTGAATACATCATTAAAGTCATTTGTGCATGTAATTGTGGGCAAGTGGTTGCACATTTTATTAGAGGAAGAGTGCATGAGCATGAAGGGCAATTTAGCTTGACAGTTAAGGCAGCTATCTCTGATTTGGATCTCCCCTGGTGAGTTAAGTGGGGATGCTCAAGATAACAACAGAAAGGGCTCATTAACGTCACTTCAGACATGTAGGAGAAGGCAGTCTCCTGCCTCACAGAGACACGAGGGAACACACAAGCACACTGACCCGGGCGCTCGCGCACACGTCGCCACATACATGCACACGCACGCTCTGCAGTGGCCTGATAAGCTTAACGCCTCAACAACTTGCCCCTGCAAATGTCAGGCTGAAGCCATCTCAATTTCCTGACAGGGAGTGGGTGGGAGTAAATGAATCAAAATTTCCTTCATTTACGTTTGCATACCTAAATAAAATCTTCTGCTCAGACTTCATTTTTCAGTTTGTTCTGTTTTTACAAGAGGGAAAGTCGCTCAATTTTAAGGGAGGATGCTTGAGTAAACAAGGAGCTAGCTTTCAGCACCTCTCAGGGGAAAGCTTTACTTAAAATCTCAAAGCTGTACTGTGTGTACAGTACACATCCTGTTTTTATCTCCAAGAGAAACCACTTGCCCACAGTGTCCTGTCAGGTGGGCTGCTCAGCTGAAGTCATCATCTAAACCAAACACCCCCAGAGGAGGCGTTTGTGATGCTTACACAAGCGTAATAGCCTAGAGTGTGGATCACCTGCTTCTCAAGGAGGAGGACAAGATGATGCCTGGCATGAGAACTTCCCCGCGATTCAGGCTGAGGTTTCTTTAGATAACTGGTTTTACATCTTAAGATGAGGTTTACAACTATTGCCAGTATGACTTCCACCTCAAGAAATGGCTCGTAAAAAGATGGATGGAAGGGTAAATGAGGCATTTGTTATCAACTGTGTAATATCAGGCACTAATTAGAGCTATCTGCAAACACGAGTGCATCATTAAAGTAGTTTTTGCTCTGGGAAGTAACAGGGCAGAAGTTTTTTTTTTTTGGAACCCAAAATATAACTTCTGGTTTAATATTTTGGCACGACTGTGTTTCTTTCTCCCCCAAAGACATCAAGCCAAGTACAGATATTGCAGACTCCCAGGCCACATTCATTTTCTGATGGTCTCAGCAGTGAAAGCTGTTTCTTGCAGACCGGGGGCGTTTGTCTTTGACATTGTGACGTGAAGTCTCTAATGTGATGATGTGCTCATGGACCCTGCAAGGAGGAAACAGCCTATGCTAGTACTCAACGGCACAATGGCTCGGCTGACCTCTGCTTATGTGCAGAACCTAACTCTTAATTGTGTCTGGAGGAATTTTACTGTCTTAAAAGAAGTTTAAGTTTAGACCAGAGGGATTTTGTCCTTTCCTGCATAAAACAGATAAATAGACAACAGGACTCCTTAATGTGACTCACTGTCATTCTGTCAGCTTCATCAGTCGCATCCTAATTTACAGCTCACACCACAACGCAGTGCATATTTTAAGCTTTAAGTGATACATCAATATGACATACAGGACGGTGAATACACATAATAGTGAGATGGTATTCACCTGCTCTTGCATGTTTACAGATTTACATGTCTCAACATCCTTCATAACTTTTTTGAACTTTTGACTTTGTGCTTGAAACTATATAAGAGACACTTTGGTGGCCCCTATCAAAGGGGGAATTCGTGTCCAAAGAATATCATAATTTCCAAGAAGCTCTAGAGAGAGAGAGCGGACACTTTTAACAGTTTGTGCCTGGAAGCTGTTTCGTTGTCTCTGACACTCGTGTTGCAGTCACAGCACAGTCTGATTTGCCCCGGATTACTTTTGCCGCGTGGATCTAAGCTTTGCCATAATATGCTGTAACACCCGTCCCCTGCTATATCTCCCCCCGTCTCCACACCCATTACAGCAAAAATCACACACACATCTCTCCTCTTTGATTGTGCATCATGATCATCTCCTGCCTCATTTGGCATTTAACGGCGCTGTGATACACTCGGGATCAATTGCCTCCCGCTGCACTGCTGGGGTTCTCTTGTGTGTAACATTTGGAGAACTAAAGGCTGGTTTCAAAGTAATATGAGAGATCAGACAGCTGTGGGGACACTGATCACACATAATGTGAGGAGAAAATGAAAAAAGAAAACACACGTCTATTTTTTTTTTATTTAAAAAAATGAATAAAAGCAGCAACAATATGGTCTATGAGCCCAATGCTAGTTTTTCAAACTGTCTTTTAAATCACCATTTATCATGTGTGTAAACACAAAACATTTGAACAGGTATATCATGCATCAACCATATGGATAATTTTGTACAAATGGGCACATCATGTGATAAAATCATACAGCCACATTATCATAAGCTACATTATCTTAATGGACACACAAGCTCACGCTACTTTGACTGTCTAGACACAAAGATTCAGTATAAGATTTACAATTTATAAACATAAAATGTTCCAAATATGTACGTGAAATGACATGCTTTTCCAAATAATCACATCAGAAGCATTTTCATTACACTCTGCCATTCAAACAGCATAATCTCATTCAGATGTCCAGTATTAGACAACTTTCTTGAGACCAAAAAAAAAAATCAACCTCTGTCACTGATGCGCAACATCTTGTACAAACGGCATGAGAAATCCTAATCGCAACATAAATCCAAAGAGCACATGTATGAACATTTTGGTCACCATGATCGTGGGATTTCCAGATTTGAATGTGACATGACAGCTCGTGAATGACGGTGAGGCTTCTGCACTGTCAGAATAGTTACCGCACCCCGGTGTGACACGTGGCAGTGACTGGCGCCGTAACGTTGCTCATGTCCATCACAATAGCACCATAGGCATCCAATGTAAAATGAATTAAACAGACGAGGAGGCGCAAGAGACTACAAAATTACAGGTCAACCGATTGTATCACTGTATTAATGCTGATTTTAAACACTTATGGAAGCAATCTGACTGTTGATCAGTAGGATGCCAAGTGAATATCGGAGAGTAAATGCCAACCAGATGTGATCTTTCACCTCTGGGCCCTTGTCCTGTCCGGTCTTCAGTCGGCGTAGAGGATGAATCCTGAGAAGGTGCTGTATTTGTTGCTGTTGCCCCCGTGAGCTTTGCCCCCATCCAGTTTTATGAAAACCTCATCACCTGCATCCAAATGAAGTATGACACTGTTGCTGGCGTAGTCATAACTCTGGTCCTGGTCTTGGGCGATCGCGCTGGCTCTGACCTAGAATGTGACACACAAAGCCGAGAAAAATTGCTGCTGTTCTTTTCTTAAATGGTCAGTCTTAGTAACAAATATGCACTGATATATATATATAAATAAATGCATTTAAAAGCAAATTAAACAAAGTGTTTTAACTAATGTTACTGTTGCTGCTTCATGTTGTTTCTGTTTTCATTTGTAGCAATTGAGCTTATGTTAACCTGTGTGTGTATGTATTTTAGCTTAGTCTCTTACCTTTTAATCTTTATTCTGATGTAGCCTTCTTATTTGGAAATGTTTTATTGATTATGTCTTATTTTTCTTTTAGGTTGACTATTTTACACCAGTCCAGGGACAGCAGATGCAAAATAGCCTTTTTGGCTAATTCTGGCATATTTTACATTTGTTTAAATGCATTATTAATGTGCATTGTCTCTGATAACTAAACCTTTAAATAAATAAATAAATAAACTTTTGGTCTGCACTGTATATATATATATATATATATATATATATATATATATATATATATATATATACAAACAAAACATTCAAGTGGGCACAAATACTAAAATCATACTCATAATTTTATAATTTACGACCGTCGTGATTCGTGTGCACACTTGTTTACAATAAGTGTGTGCACTGAAATCATTTATCATAACAACAAGAAGGGAGGGCTGACTTAGAGAGTTTGACTTTGTACAAATGTGTCCCCCTTGGTGAATATATTGTTTTTATGCCGTGACTCAACAGAAGGAGTTGGGCTTGAGTCAGTCTGCCTCTGAGCAACGATGGCAGCGCATGTTCTCCCTCACCCTTATGTATTACCCATATCATCCACCTTTCTCCGGGTGAAGCACTCAAAATGTCATGTTTTCCTGGATATAAATGTCATTTTGTCAAGACGGGGCTAATTACTGAAGGGGTTCATGATGAAACATCACACCTAAATCTCATCGCCTGTCCGTGTTAAGTTCCTTTTCATATACGGTTATCTGCTAGAAGATAAATCCCCATCTGAGCTCAAGCTAATGTCTAATGATCTGGGTTGCCAGGTTGGCTTTCACACTTCAACTTCCCCACACCAACCATAAAACCGTAATTTGTCCTTCAATCAGGTGGCAGCAACAAGTTATTTTAACCAAAATAAAAACATGATACTCTAATTAGTCCCAGTGGACTTTTAAGTGTAAGTGAAGAGGCTGCGGGGTCTGAGAGAAAAGGTTACGGGACGGATGACAGCGTGATGATGGACTTCCGTGACATTAGAGAAATATGGCCTGAGATCTCCCTGTTTCCACCCTCTGCTTGACTGTAGCAGCGTGTTGGCTACCACAGATATTAATTTTACAGTCATAAGGTGTCCTTTATGTGGAGAAAAGTAGCTAAAAGAGGCCTGAGATTATGGTGCCCCCTTTGGCTAAAGTGGCCTTTCATTTCAAATTGTTTCGAGATTACCGGTATTATATAAAAGACTATTGAACTCAATACAAATAAACTCTCAATATTACTAACCCTTTTAAATGTTTGACAGTTTTTTTTCTTTGAGTGTTAATGAACAGAAATCAGTTACCAGGCTTGTTTCTCTTTTCCTATTTTAGTGACAGCCCTGAGTTTTTTATGTAACTACAATTAGTTGAAACTATTGAATAATGAATCCTCAGTAAACAAAGTTCTTAACACACAGTAATGACCCCATTTGTGTTTGGTTATGTGGTGTGTTGAAACTGTTGAACTGTTGAATTGTGAAAATGGTTCTTTCATTTCTTTGACTACGGTAAATTAAATACATTTATTTTTCTATTAAAGGGGACCTATTATGAAAAACAAATTTTTTCTTGCTTTAACATTTATAAAGTGGTCTCCCCTCAGCCTGCCAACTCAGAGAAGGAGGAAAGCAACCAGATTCTGCAGTGTCTGTACAGCCGCCCGGATGATCCATCCAGTGTGATGTGGATCTACGAGCCGTTCAGATTCTGCTCCTGTCGTTACGACACGACAGGAGCGATGTGTGAAACCACACCCACAACTAACTCCACCAGCCGGAGCTTCCACCATTTTTTCGTAGCGGTGTATCACGTCATTCAGGCAGCCAATCAGCACAGAGCCTCATTATCATAGCCCCGCCCACTCAGAATCCCGCATAGATAATGAGGTTACAGAATGGGATGATAAAGACATGGTTTAGAGGCTGAATTTCTCATTTATTTAGCAAAAACAATCAAAAGAGAAACAAAATGCATCTGTATTTCAGATATTGAAATGTTATGTTTCCATCCATGTTCATATGTGTTACCTGCTGATGCTGCCTGCTGATATTTAAAAAAAAAAAAGGGCAAACTCACCTCATTCTGCAGGATGACCAATTTTTCACAATTCTATTTCATTTTTATTTTCCATCCATCCATCCATCCATCCATCCATCCATCCATCCATCCATCCATCCATCCATCCATCCATCCATCCATCCATCCATCCATCCATCCATCCATCCATCCATCCATCCATCCATCCATCCATCCATCCATCCATCCAATGGATTTAGATAATGGATACCTGGACAGGTATTTTATTCTCAATCTTTTTTTTTTTTTTTGCAAATATGTACTTTCCTTTACTAATAAATCAATCAGGTTTCCTGATTAAATAAAGAAATAATAAGTGACAATTAATGAGTAATTAATTCATTATTTAATTTAATTTAAATTATTTAATTCAATTTAGTTCAATTCAGTTTAGTTCAATTCAATTCAATTCCCTCCCCTCTTAGTAAATGCTCGCAGGTGACCATGATTTATAAACTTGTAAGAAATCACTCTAACAATAATAGTAAATAACAGCAAAAAATAAAATAAATAATTCAGCCCCACAAAAAAATCATTTTTAGAATGAGTTTTGTTTGTTTTTGTTTGTTGTCAAAAGTATTTTGCTCCTGAAGCACAAAAACAACATATAAAAATACCGTATGCATTAGGTTGCAATCAAATATGACAGTAAATGATTTTAGAGTACTCTAAGTCTCTCATTTTATTCAAGAGCACACAATATTATCTAGTCATACGTGTTCAGGTAGATCAGTGGAAGCATTTTAAATAGGGCTCAGTTTGGTTGTGTAGTTGCGACGTGCAGTTGATAGAGATCTAGTATCAAGTCTGTTACAGCCTAGTTGATGTTTTACTGTGATGTTTTGGGGCTGATATGTAGATGGAGTTTCACCAGTGTCCTCACCTCAGGCCTTTAGGACATTACAAAATCCCCCATGAATATCACAAATATCTTGAATATGTATTTAAGTATTTGTGCCTGACAGGCAGCCTGATAACGTGCGTTGGCACAGCTGGAATCTGTGAAGTTTGTAATATTTCAAAGAGCATCAGCTTTGAACTAGCCACAACCCCAGGCTGTATTTTGATGTGTGCAGAGCAGAGATAGTGCCGTGCCTCTTCCACTCATGTAAACATGTAGATCATCAGATGTCTGATATGTGCTGGTATACAATCCGGCAGCATGCCACTTTGAATTATCATTACACCTGAGTATAACATCAGACAAATTTGAAGGCAAAAATCACCATACACATGGATACTCTATTAAAGTGCCCTGTATACTGGTCACAAATCCACTGTGTGATTCAGAATCTCTAGTTTTGTTAGTAGATACCTCTTTTCTGCTTGTTTCCACAAACTAAACTATTACATTTGCTAAGATTAAATTCAACATTACGGTAAGTAATCAAAACCAGGAGACAAAAGTCTATCAAAAGTGTCACCCACCAGACCATTTTTGATGAGGTCAGCCCACATGCTGGTGCCATCTCCTCCTCTCATGAGCACATTGTAGATGAAAAAGTAGGTGCCAGGGATCTTACAGGTAAACTTGCCTGTTGCACCCTCAAAGTTACCCCCGATATTTGTCACCACGTCATCAAAGCGCAGGATATCGTAACCTTCTTGGGGATTCCGTAGTCCCGCGTAAAATGCCACCCTAGGGGTGGTGTTGTAAGTCGTTGTGCTGACTGCCCCAAGGATCCCTGTCCGAACAATGTCCACACTGTCTCCCGGCGGTCCCCTTGGTCCCGGTGGACCTGGTTCTCCGGGGGGCCCCGGAGGTCCCGGCTTGCCCGGACGTCCCCATTTACCTTGTGTGCCTTGGGCACTGTAAGTAGGCAGCGATGGGCCAATGCTGTGATCGCTCAGATCTTCCTTGTTTCCCATCAGGAGGTCTGTGGCGTCGGTACCCGTGTTGACCCCTGAGTCCGCGGGGCCCGTGCTGGGGAAGGGGTCACACACCATGCGGCACGTCCCCAGCATCTCGTAGTGGCTCGCACCGTCGTCCGTGCTGCTGGAGCCGACAGAGCTGACCAGCACGGGGATGAGGACCACCAGGATCAGGACCAGCATGACCCCCACAGCGGCTGCCACCAGGGTCTTCCGCCCGATGCTCAGCCTGGGAAGGGGCTGCGCTGCCAGCGTGGAACTCTCCGGGGTGGGAATGGTGACTGTGGGGGGAGTGCGTCCACCCGGCAAAACGCAGATTCGGTGAGGATCTCCGATGGTGGAGGAGGTGATGCCCGGGGAATGCTGGTGCGAGTCTGTGAGTGACTGACAGAGCTGTGTAGGAGTTTGGGAGAGGGAGAGGAGGAAGGACCAAAGTGATCAAAAGGAGAGAGGGGAATTGAGAAAATGAGGAGCGAGTAAGAGGAGAGGATGAGAGACAGTAAGACAACATGGGAGGGGGGAAAAAAAAGGAAAAGAAGCAAGGGGAGGAGAGAAGAGCAACAAACACTCAGTAACTGTTTGTGTCAGGGTGGGACGAGGAGGGCACTTTCCTACTGGCAGATGTGTAAGCCAGGGACAACATGAAGAAGAGAGGGATACATAAAACAAAAAAAAATGAGAGCATAATCACTTATTACCTCTACACTGTATGATGCAGAGGTTAAAAGGTGAAAAATATTCAGACTATGTTTGCTTGGATGTAAGGAAATGTATTGTAATTTGCATATTGCATGAATATTAAACAGCTGGCACTGACTTGATGCACTAAAATAAGACATGCCTCCAAAGTACATCAGCATCTGTACAAGTATTCTCGTACAGATACTGATTAGTACAATGCATGGCTTGATTTCATCAAGGTCAGAATGCTTTCATTATTGCCTTCTATTATATCTACTTGTCTATATGTGTGGGTGTGCATGAGCAGTGGAAGTTCTCGTTTTTTGGTTGTTTTTTTTTTATAATTTCAGGAACAAGTTGTTAGATGAGTGCTGTCCCTCACACAAACTTTTAGGAAGAGGAAGTTCAATTTTGGAAGTGAAACTATACTCCACTGCAATATCGCTCTACGAATTCTACAAATCACTTTGAAGCTTTTACTAATTTTTGAGGACTGGGACGGGAGGTAAAAATGATTTAAAATAAAATTTTTTGGGGGTTGTTTGTTTTAAATGTCTTTATAGAGCCCTGTGATGATCTAACGACCTTTCCAGAGTATTCGGCTTCTTGCCCTTCACAGATAGGATAGATTGAAACCCCACCCCGCAAAAATAAATTGTAAACCCCACAAATTCGATGCATTTTTAGGTTCTGAAATGCTTCTTTTAAACAGTCGAGCAACTGCTTGTGAAATCTTTGTCCCTCCCCATCTGTTGCTCTATGAGAATCTGCCTTTTTGGGGATGTTCTTTTATCCGTCCAGTCATGTTACTGAGATGATGCTGATTCTCCCAAGTGGGCATGGCACGTCTCCCCAGATTTCTTCTTTTTAGTATAACATAACCTTTCCAGCCTTTTGTTGTCTTCACCCAAATATTGTGACACAGAATTTCTTAATTTCAACATTCACTGTACTTTTTTTTCCCAGTTTCTTGAAAATCATGCCGTTTTAATTCAACACTATCCACAGCATCCCAACTTTTTGTGTAAATGTGGGTATATAATTATTATATATGACGCATTATCCTGTCTCCATCTATCAGACATGGACATAGACCTTCATTAAAATTAATTTGGACTCGTGATACCACTAACACAACACATGTAGATCCAGTATTTACCCTTCTTTGAACTCACTTCAATCTCTCAACTCTTGTGGGACGTACTGTAGCGTTCCCTTCAGCTGCTGAATCATCCAGTACGTTCATCAGCAAACTGCTTTGTCTGCTTGCCACTTGACGCATTGTCATGAAAAAAAATATTTTTAGTGCAGCTCTCAGTATCCAGGTATGCCACGATAGTGAGGCTGGATTCATGGAGGAAAGTGTTGGAACTGGAACATCTCATGCTATGAATATCATTACTCGTATTTTTCATGCCAAAACGACAGCTGGGAAAAGTTTCCAAAGAAATATCACGTTTGCCAACTTGGCAGCAATTAGGCAGTCTGACAAAGGTAACATAAAGAACAGGAGAATAAACTAGAAAGCCCGGGCTGGCTTTATCGTGACGCTGATTATTTTGGCAGTTATATCTGCTGCAGAGATTTTGCTCAGACATATGAGTCCACAGTATATGGAACTACACTGTGTTGTATTTCCAGAAAATTCAGCCCTAACCCAGAAAGTAAACAAGAAAAATAAGAGTACTTTAAGCTTTTGGTTTAAGAAACAATATCTTTACTAATGTACCAAACAAAGGAATCCACAACACCAATATTCTCAATGTATCATACAAACCAATTCACAAGCTACACTGGTGAAAATGTTTTAATCATAAAGTGATAAGTTTTAGAGAAAGCTGTTTCTTTGATGCCTCTGTTGGAACTGAGTAGGAGACCCCAGGCAGCGCTTTCTTGCTGAGTCTCTCAAGCTGATGAAACAATATACTAAATCAGAGAGACGAGCACAACATCACCGCACAGATGAGCAGACGGAGGAGGTCTTTAATCTTTTTAAATCTCTTAATATCACGGTATTCCAACTATAGTGTGCACATAATTGTATTTTACATTAATGAGAATATGAATCAATGTTACAAGCTAGTGGCAAAGAAAGGATATCGTACAAAAAAAGCACAACTAACAAAAGATACAGTAGCAGGGGAAGCATAATGAGTTCCTTTTTTTAGGCAACTGAGACCCTAAATGAGAGTCAATCAAAGCAGATCAAAATTAATTATATTTTCAATGACTTAAATTATAAAAAAAAAATTCAAAGAGAAACTATAATAATGGTGCCTTCCCTGCTAGGCTACTATTGTGCAGACTTTAGTGCCCTCATGTGGCCTTTAATCATTTCAAACTAGTTACCTCCACGGACAGTGTTCATTATATTTTCTCAGTCCTTTTGCCTTCATACTGTGCATAGATGCACAGCTCTGGCTTTTAGTGCAGCATCTGTTTCCAATGAAAATCCTAGGATGTAGACTCGGTTTGCTTTTATTCTTGAGGGTGTTTGTATACATACATTTTCTAATAACGTTCAACACAGAAAACAGCACCCACTAAAAATTCTTACCTCTAAGAGTTTTTACCCTATTTTGATATCTGGGGTGACAGAGCTATCATGATTCATTCTGAAGTGGTCTGCCAGTTTGTTGTTGCTTTGTTTGGAAATAATCAAACCATTAATATGAGACTAAAAGATGGAAACATCTGTAATTTGGGAGGCACAAGGCTTGCCATAGTTTGTTTTTTTTTCGTTTTTTTTCCCATATATCTATTCAAATATTAGATACATGATGTAAATATATAACTCCTCTGAAGGGGTTACAAGAAGAAGTTCTGAATAGCTATAATTATAAAACCTTTCTGACCGAGACTTCTTTAAAAAATGTGAAACACAAGTTTACAATGATCTTTTTTCCAAACAAGCTTAAAAATAACTTTCATATTTTCCCTTCAGTCCCTAAACACATGCAACTTTTGGGTTCTAATTTGCTATTCCTTTCACATTCGGAGGCTGTTTACATATGTGCCTTTGTGCGCCTTCCTCTGATTTTGTTTTTCTTCCACATCGACTGGGAAAAACATTTCCTTACCTGATTCACACGCTCAAATATTCTACTTAACTCTTCTCCCCGTGTTTTCATCGCTTCCTCCAGAGATGTGGAAGGAACAGACAAGGACAGAAGAGATGAGGTAACAGTAAACTATTAAATAAACATATACTTGCTACAGAGTTGCTGTTTTGAACATACATCAAATAAATATGATATTTAACTCAATTTCTTGAATTGCAGTTCTAGGGTTTTTACTTGATGTGTTTTAAATTACAACACAATAATTGCCTTGAAAGCTCTTCTTTATTCACCTTTAGAGAAATGCACCGGATCTAGCATAAGGTCGACCATCCATCCATCCATCCATCCATCCATCCATCCATCCATCCATCCATCCATCCATCCATCCATCCATCCATCCATCCATCCATCCATCAAAATCCATCATTCAAAAATACTTAATTTTGTGTCAGACATGCGTTCGTTGCACTGATTGCATTTACGTCTTAAAACCAGTACTCGAGTTGAGGGGGGATGAGGGGGGATGGCATCCCACCTGAAATAAAACGGTCAAAATCATCCCCCCTGTAAAACTGCCATCCCCCCTTTCCATCCCTTATGTCATTTCATCAATGCATGTGGTTTTACTGCTACTTCAACATTTAGAGCCATCACTAGAAAAATAACACAAGAAAAATAACTTATTTGACAATTTTCACCTGTTTCAAGTAAATTTTCACTTGAAATAAGTAGAAAAATGTCTAAGATTCTCTAAGATTTATCTTCTCATTACAAGCAAAAAAAAATCTTGTTCCACTGGCAGATTTTTCTACTTATTTCAAGTGAAAATCTACTTGAAACAGGTGAAAATTGTTGTTTTTTCCAGTGATGAGTCTTGTTTTAAGTGTGATAAGATTTTTTTAAAACTAGAAATAGGACATCCATCCATCCATCCATCCATCCATTATCTATACCCGCTTTATCCTTTTCAGGGTCACGGGGGTCTGCTGGTGCCTATCCCAGCTATTTTCAGGCGAGAGGCAGGAGAAATAGGACAAATATTTTTATTTTGGGTTTTTGCAGGCATCCATTTTACTTATCCTGTGAAGGACAGAATCATATTGATAAGTTCAGAAAACAGTTTTTTATTGTTGTGTTTTGATGTATTTGATGTAAGCCCAGTGGATATTTAAAGCTTACAGAAGGCTGCATTTAACTGCTTCAATGTCATTCCTGCAGCATTTCTGCAGGTGTTTTGGTCACTGCTATTATTTGTAATATATTATATTATTTGTAATCAGCACAAATGATCTGTCCCCATATGATAAAATCCACCATCCCCCCTGATTTTTTTTTTTTACAATTCGAGTGCTGCTTAAAACCACAAGATGGCAGCAACTGCTTGTAGAGATCTTCGTACTTTCGTACTTGTTGCTTATTTATTATATGTATCTACTTTCAGCTGTGATTATCTCATTATTAACGTTTATATCTGTGAGTATGAGTAGCTAAAAAGAATCACCACTCCCTATGTTTTCCTATTTTTTAGGGTTACATTGAGGATAAAAAGAAAAGAAAAAGAAAACAAAAACTAATATTATAAACGGCCATGGTTAATAACGCCTGGTTAATAGTCTTAATAAATCTTCTAGAATTTTTTTTTTTTTTTTTTTGTATATTTGATGTGTACAGTGTTTGATGTGCTGAGAGCACTACCTGCAGCCGCAGGGACCTTTGCTATTGTTTTATCTGTGGGGGTGAACAGTAGGGGAGGATGCAGACCACACATCTTGATGCACCCTTCACATTCCAGACTGGACACAAGGGACAACCTTGTCTGTAACTGGAGAGCCAAGGAAACAGCAGGTCATCTTTGATGTCTATATTCAGGATAAAGGCTGCTAGAGAGTACTTTTAGCTGACTTTCAGGACATGCAGGGTGTAATATTTTTGGAGTCAGCATTCTTTTTTTATCAAGATATGACTTAACTATAAAGAGTATGATATTTTGATGTAGCAATTGGATGTAGCTTATGTGGCAGTATGTTGAATGAAAAGTCTATATAATCTTGAAATTCTAAGTTCCTTTTTGACATTTGGTGCAATAACCCCCTTACATAAAAGGCAATCATATTGAACCCAAGTTTGTTTACAGAAGGGTTGAGATAGACTCACTTCCTTGATTCTTTCTTTTAGTGCTCTTCCTTTTTAGGCAATGAGCTGCTGCCTTGCAAGCTCTCTTGGGATGCTGTGGGAATTCCTTAGCTGGTTTGCTTGGCAGTTAGTCTTCAATTCAATCCTCAACTGTTTTTGTTTAAATTTCTTGAGACATAGAAGGAATTGAAAAAATGTGCACAGGTCTGGCCACAGACAGAGCTCAGTATTTTTAAAAGTATGCAGTCACCAACTTTAGATCATTGTCAGTGGAGTGTTCTGTGACGTCATGTACATACTCAGTGTGTAGTATTCTCCTATATCCTAAAGATAAACGCTCACATAAACTGTAAGAGATGATCACAGAGTGATCGGTGAGGATTATATTTTATTCTCAGATGAGTTGATTGAGGTCCCTGATCTTCCATTTCTTCAGCCAGAATCAGAACTTTACTGAGTAATTTATACTGAGTGGAATCCCTTGCTTCGTTAACAGTACACCTAATATTCCCTTTTTTGGACATGTGGATCAATTACGTAATGTAGGGAGCAGTGGTAAGCGAACTCTCCTTTGTGGAGGAGGAGGGAGGTGCTGGCGATGAGTGGCACCGCGAGCGACCAATCAGATCTCACACACTTTGTCTCCTCGCTCTCTGATTGGTCAATCGGCCGACAACGTTTCTTGTCGTTTCTCTCGCTCACTCTGGGACTTTTTTTTTCGCGTTGATGTTTCCAGGGGGGCAGAAGGAGTCGCACACTGTCCTGAGAGGAAAAAAGTTACCGGGATTGTTTTAAGCTTTCTTTTTCTTTAGGAGAACCTACCTTAGGGGGTTTCAATTGTACTTGGATAGTGCTCTAAAAGCTTGCCACCATGCCGGTTTTTCACACGAAGACGATAGAAAGTATCCTGGAGCCGGTGGCCCAGCAGATCTCCCATCTGGTGATTATGCACGAAGAGGGGGAAGTGGACGGGAAAGCCATCCCGGATCTGTCTGCGCCGGTGGCCGCCGTGCAGGCGGCTGTCAGCAACCTGGTCCGGGTAAGTTACCTGCTACCTAAAGCCTGATTTATGGCTCCGCGTTAAATCGACGCAGAGGGTACGGCGTATGGTTCGCGTCGCCGCGTACCATACGCAGTAGGCTCTATGTTGGTGTAACGCAGAACCATAAACCAGCCTTGAGGCATACCTGTCGCTTTGTCCCGCATTGACTTCCTCGAGTGGTTAAACACAACACTTTCCCCGTGACCACAACACTTCTCCAGCCACCACAGCCCCATTCATTTAATGGCGGGGAGGATGTTACTTTATAATTCCTGCTATCAAACTTTCCTGAAGTAGGTCGGGTTAAAGGGCAGTGACGCCCTTTTCCCCTTGAAAGTGTGCCCTGCCTCCCTCGACGTAGGCACTGCTGCGGTCTGAGCTCTGAGCTGTGAGAAGAGGAACCGGGGGAAACTGCACACACTTGTCACTTTGAGAGTCTCAATCAGACTAAATACAGGACTGTCTCAGAAAATTAGACTATTGTGATAAAGTTTTTTATTTTCTGTAATGCAATTAAAAAAACAAAAATGTCATACATTCTGGATTCATTACAAATCAACTGAAATATTGCAGGCATTTTATTATTTTAATATTGCTGATTATGGTTTACAGTTTAAGATTAAGATTCCCAGAATATTCTAATTTTTTCGAGATAGGATATTTGAGTTTTCTTAAACTGTAAGCCATGATGAGCAATATTAAAATAATAAAAGGCTTGCAATATTTCAGTTGATTTGTAATGAATCCAGAATGTATGTCATTTTTGTTTTTGTAATTGCATTACAGAAAATCACATCTAATTTTCTGAGACAGTCCTGTATGTTGAGACCATGGTTTGAGTTAGAGATCACAACCATTTTATACCTGGAAACTTCCAATGCTGTGTGAAAGTCATTCAGCCAGACGTGAATCCATCGTTGCCAGACAAGATTGGACTGTCATACTTACAAAAAAATGTAAATTTGAATATTGATGAGCTGTTACACTGCATGATTTATCTTTCTTTTTTCTTATATTACTAAGCTGTAATGCCTAACATTATAATGTCACCATGTTTTCACACTGGCAAATGCCCCCTTCAAAAACAAAAAATCCTATTTATTAAGGAAATACTTTTTTTTTTATCCCAGAAAACTGTGTCCAGATACCTTAGGGAAAATGGGTCAGAAGCGGTTCAAAATAAACTTTTTCTATCCATTAAAGATATTTCCGTTTTTTTTCCTGTTGTGATTTACAGTTTTATTAAAGTTTCGGCCTGCCAATTTCTGATTGAAGATAGTTTTCATGTAGAAAAATGGAACTGACCACAGAAACCTAATCAGCTAGTGAAAGATGGCAGATCCTGCAGGCTTTCTGCTCTACTGGCATTATTTTAAGCCTCTTAGACTTTGTAAGCTTCATAGCATTCGACATGCTCAGCATGTTGATTCTCTATTAACGTTTGGGTTAAGTTTGTTGTCCCAAATGTTTTGGGTTGTTGGTTATTCACATTTATTTGTTACCTCATAGGTTGTAAAAATTGCTATCAAACCTGAAGACATGCTTTCCAGTGGGGTGGGGTTATTGTTTCTTAAAATGACCAATTCTGATCATCAGTTTATCAGTTGATGCGTCTCTGACCTTTTCTTTACCTAGTCTATTGATTAGTTTTTTTTTTACTACACCTTTTATATCGTCAATACTGTATAATTTGCAGTGTAGTTCGTGTTTGAGAACTTATAAACAGATCTAAAGATATAACTTAATCATCAAATATGAAGTACTTGTGAATTTGACGTCTTGAATCACTGAATGCATCATCAGGGCTTGATACAGCACTCATCAAGTCATTCTGCCCACGCTACAATTAAAAAGTCTTGTGGCTTATGAATTATGGATTTCCAAACTGCCTTTCAAAAACATTAAGTTGATTACACCCCTTTGACCAGAGCTACTGTGGTTTTCAGTATATTTAGAGTTGAGAGGAATTTACCCAGAAACTGTATTTATCATGGTGATATGTGAGGAAATGATCATGCTGTTTCCTTAAATTTTATCCTGAAACGCAGACTCATACATGACAAGCTTTTCTTCTAGGAAACAATGCAATATGGAGGACTGTAGCAGATACTGTTGCTTGTAAAGAAACGCGGGCACACAGCTTAAATTAAGGGAGACATGTTAACAGTACGTTGTTCACTCTCAGTCTGGTACAAGCCAGATCCCCTTGACAGCTGTTCGGTGATACATTTGGACAATTACTCTGGCGACAGGAAAGGATTGTTTTTATTTAGAGGGATTGCCTGCCATTTGTCTGCAATTTATTTATTAGGTTTAATAGTTTCTACGTATTTTAGGCTTGTTTGCTTCACTCAGTGTCTTTATCTTTCTTTAGTGCCCACTTCTGAAACTACAGGTCTTTACTCCATGTTGTCTTTTATTCTTTATCTCTACACCCACCAGACTTCCTTCCTCTGATGGACTTTGGAGAGAGATGTTTAAATGCAATGAGCTACATTCATGCTTGTCATAGAAGACCCTCCCTATTTGTTAGCAATGTCAGCAACAATATATCTGACTCCATATGGTAAAACTTTAAAACTCAGACAACTGTTGAACATTTTTACCCAATTATGTCTTGATTTGAAATCAGATACACATTGTGACTAAACTTCCCTTTTGACCATTCATAATGATGAGTATGTGAAGCAAATTTGGCACATTGCTTCTTCTTTTGGACAGATATGCAAGCATGCATAATCAAACACTGGAGATCATCATCGTAAGGATCCTCCTAATAGTATTCGAAGTTTCACATGTAGTGTGTTTTTACATAGACTGAATCTTTTGCTTGGGATCATGATTACACAGATATTTGTTTATCTACTCTGTAGCTTTATCAGATGTTTTAACTTCTTGCTAATCATTTCCATACTTTTTCTGCACACTTTAGATGCCAGTGACTAGGCTGACAGTTGCATACCGGTAATGAATAAGATAACTCCACAGTCCATTAGTCAGTCAGGATTTACAACCAGC
Organism: Cololabis saira; assembly: GCF_033807715.1. Lineage (NCBI taxonomy): Eukaryota > Metazoa > Chordata > Actinopteri > Beloniformes > Belonidae > Cololabis > Cololabis saira. Next base: position 32,614,560 of record NC_084605.1, on the reverse strand, counting down.
CAGCAAATACAACCTGACATCTAGCAGGCAAAGGGTGGTGAATATTGATTAAAAAATAAATGTAATGTTGCAGAACATTTGTTAAAAAAAAAAATGCTTGTGGCTTGTGTTAGTTTTTCATGCTTCCACCAGGTCAGGCATTTCAAGTTTAAATTCAGAAATGCCACATTTTTGCTGCTTATTGTAACATGAATGCAGTCCTTGTCAGTATGTCTTGCATATCCTCAACCAGGGATGAGATGATGCAGACTTTCTGGACAGTCAGAATTATAATCAGATGTTTCCAGCTGTGGCATGAATGAATACACCAGTCTATAATTATTTCCAGTTGCCATAGAAACATCACAATATCAACTGTATCATGAGATCATAGAAGTTGAGAATCTGAGGTAATTTCTTTTGTGGTTTCTGTCCTGTTTGTCATATGTTGTTAATCTTGTATGAGAAAACAACCACTCTTTAGCTTTTATCTTCTTCCTTTTAGAAACAAAGAGAGATATTCACCTGCCCATGCTAGTTTCATTGTGGTCATAAACTTGATAAAGGAATTGTTTATTTTTTTCCATCCATGGTGAACCTGTGGTTCAACGTTAACATCTATCTTGAGAGTAAATTAGTCATGAAGATGATATTCCAGGGAAGGGAAGAGGATGGAGCTGTCTGCTTACAGTATATTTCCATAGACTGTGAACGGTTGTGTTAAAGATGAGCCAGTTTACATAATCGTTTCCCAGGAAAGCACACATTGCACAAGTTTCCTCTTTCATAAAGTCTGTCTAAAATGTGTAAGTCTTTAATTGTAAGTATAGCTCGTAAAGAGAAATTGAACATCTTGCAAAAAAGTGTGCTTAAAAAATAGTTTTAACCATCAAAATGCTTTTGGCTTTTGGTGTTGTGAGAGGTTTCTTTGCATTTTGTGGGCAAAGAAAGAATATGAATTTTGACAATGCTCTGACGCTTAAACCCGTTTGAGAAGATCAGGTGAAACTGTGTAGATCTTTTCAATTATTCAATTGAAAGAGCCTAATCTCATTATCCCAGATGCATGGAGATAGCAGTGTAGTCATGGAAGTATTAAAAATTTGGCGGGACTACAAACCACGTGTGATTAACTGACCTTTCAGTAGTGCTCAGCATCTCTGACTTGTTTTTGATTGAGACAATGAGCTAGACCTCAATTAAAGATGAATTTGAGGAATGTGAGGAATTTCCAACAAGCTGCAATGTTTTCCAGCTAAGAGGGGAAGGGCGTTGAAAGGGCTGGGCTTACCCTTTGAATGGGAAACTTCAACTCAAACATTGAATTATGATCTTGCTACACAGCGAAATGCATGCGATGAGTGGATGGGAGGAAGACCAGCCTCAACTGTCTCTGGCTTCTGTGTTTGACCCGGGTGCAGATTACTCACCGCCTGTGGTTTACTCTTGTGGCTTACTCGTCTGGTTCATTTAGTCATCGTGAAACTACCTTGCACCATCTCATACTCGATGGCACATTTTTCTCATGGCACAAATGGCTGTTGCAACAGTAAAATAAAAAACTATCAGGCCTAAAGACATGCAAAGCATATTTCATTTTGCATTAAATTTCAGGAGATCATTCTAGCTGTGGAAGTTGATATTGATGTGCTTATAAGCTTTTATAACAATTAAAATCCCCTTATACCTGACATATAAAAAAAAATGTTTCTATGAAGTTTAGAAGATTTAGTTTCCTAAAGGGATACATGGAGGAATTGCTGGCTTATCTGTGGCAGCAGTCAGTTTGGTCTGGTGACTGGCTTTATACAATGCCTGTTGCACTTAATTACTTTTAAAGATCTGTTTTTACAGGCCTATAATAAAAAACAAAAGGGAACTTTTATTGTTTTGAGGCTTAAACTGAGATTTCAAAGTGCTTTGATTCATGCAAAATCAAAAATGCGTGGTGTTGAGAGGTTTGGCTCGGCTGTCATTGTGCAGAGAAAAGAGGAGGTAAACTTTTCAGACAGTGGTTACAGCACGTTGGCAGTGCTCTCAGATGTCTTCAACAACTTCTCCAAAGTCTTTTAATGTTGACAGAACATTTCAAATGAGGAAGTCATTTTTATCGTTTGAAGCATTTTCCATGAGGCCTATTCTGTAAGCCTCTTAAAGGTAGGAAACAAATATATCCAATAACATAAGTACTTTAAGGGCATACAAAAGAAAACAGTTTCTATTACATTGTCCTCAAGCTTCCTCCTGTTTGGCAAAGGAACCCACGCCATGATTTTAACCATTTGATTACTTAATCTTGGAAAGAGAGTCCACGGTCTGTTGAGTTTCAAATGTGTGCACAGTTCCAATGAAAAGTGGTCATTTATTCTCCATTGCTGTGTTGAGGATTCTCCCTGCACCAGTAGTCATTTTGGTGTTCAGTGTCATTAAATTGTCAGGATAGGAGGATGTGGAGGAGGGACAGGAGGAGGAAATACAGGAATCCAAGTAAGGAAGATCCAGCAGCTGTTTGGAGCAGTAGCATTATGAGGCAGCTGCAGGAAACCCCTGTCTCAGCCAAAGACCGTGTGATGACTGGACAAACACCTCCGTGACGCCACCCACAGGTTTTCTGAAGAGGGATTTAGAAGCGTATTGCAGCGCCGTGCTGGAAATTGGCGGAATGAACACGCATCCATGAAGAATTTAGCTGTGGAGTAGTTGCCAGCAAAAGTTTGCAGCTGAATATCCTGCTTCAAATGTCATTTCTGCTGCAAAATCAGAAAAGATGGATGCTGGGTTTGCACAGGCTGCTTAGCTAAGCTTTGTAGCAAGTCAATGACTGATGAGAAAGTGATGATGGCCAACAGTTGGCTAAGCTCGCTGCCAATAAAAAGTCTACGTCCTTAAATATACATTAATTTATTGCTTTATATAATGCTACCTGATGTGTTACAAAAAGAAAAATCACCCCCTTTACAGTTGTCATGGGTGTGAAATCTAGCTCTGCTAGCCTGTAAATAGGCTAATTTCTGCTGCAAAGTTGGACATTTTAACATGGGGGTCAATAAAGATTGAATGTGTGGAAGTGAGTAAAATGAGACGAGCAGGCAGAATATGGGAGTCTCTGTGAACTTTACTTCCAAACAATCAATCCACACACCTGTAACAGCACTTCCTTATATACCCTTGTAACTCCTCCCATCACCACGCCCAGTGTCCATTCTGAGGTGAGAACTCCACCTAGTGTCCACCACAAATGACACATTTTTGAAGCCAGCTCCCAGTGGTCAGTAGATGAACTGCAACTTATTCCACATTGGCTTTAATCCAGAAGACACAGTATTTTGCTGGCATTTGTTCTCAGCCATGCACTGGCATTGGATCACGACAAAAGCTCCAAAGGACCAATGCTATGACATTTTCAAAATTTTTTGAATGATTGAGAAGAAATCTTAATTTCAGAATACTTTGAATGATCATTATTGCTTTATACTTGGTTGGATTTCTGAATTAAAATGCCTTTAGCCTCAGCCAGAAGTGTGCACAGCGTGCAAGTGAAGAATCTGGCGTCTTCTCCTTGACACAAAACTACATAAGGAGGGAAACCAAAACTACCTGGTTAGATTTATGCAAAGATTCTAGGTTGCACATTCTTTTCCAATGCCATCATTGCATTACAAGGTGTTGTTTTGTTAGTTACCTAGGTGATATGTCAACATGAATGGATGATGACACTAGGCAGAATCTGTTGATACAGGAAGTACCAGTTGGCCAATGTGTATGGCATCAATGTGCATTGATATTCATATTTTTTGAGTAAGTAGATTAACATCCAAGCTGAAAATAGAGACCACTTCAATTTATTTTAGCTAAAGATACCAATTTGTGTCTTTGAATGCATCTATTTATAAACAGTAAATGGATGCATTGATAGAAACTCATGTATTTAATTATTGGTTTTAGAGCTGCAACGAAGCATCAACTTAATCGATTATGTAAATATGTCGACTTGCATACATTAATCAAATGAAACATATACTTCTTAAACCCGGATTCGAGCATTAGGTTTGGGAATTTTTCAAGGAGAAACCTAACAAAATGGTGCTCTGTACGCTCAGTAAAATCCAAATAGTGTATAACAGCAGAATAACCGCCATGCGGGAGCATCTCAAAGAAAACATCTTGTGGTTCTCAAACCTTAAATTGACTACACTACAGTAATATAGGAATTTACCTAATTATTAAGTAAATGCATTAGCTGCATTAAATGTAGTTTGTTCTTTTATAGTTTCCACGTGCAATTTCTGATAATTTTCTGGTGTAAAAAAATAAACTGATGATGCTAATGGGTTACCTGCTTCAAAGCATTCCAGCCTATTAAGGTCTTTTTTGAGCACTTAAAACTACATGGTTGATTTCTATTAATGTCAGGTTTGTGCTTGGCAATACAACAGTTGGTAAATATACATCCCTTTTTGTGCCATCACCTGGTAAAAGATCATGAATAAAAAAGTAACATCATATTCACATAACACATATATTCAAAGTGAAAGTTATTTTAGATTTATGGAGATTGTTCTGAATAAACCAAATGATGCCCTGAGACACTTTTGCTTTGGTTTATGTATGACGTTTATTTTATATTTTCACATTTAAAGGTTACACATTGTGAGAATGGTGAAGATATTAGTTTTTGGCATTTAACAGAGAGGTGTGTCACTACCTGATTTGAGTCCCTACCCGATTTGAGTCACACATGCGCAGTCGCGTCCAACGTCGTCGGCCATCTTGGAAAGCAAAATACGGCAACACCACTTGGACAAACTATATACATAAAAATAAATGGAAAAAAAGGCAAACCCTCCATAATATGTTATAAAAACGAAATAAAAAATGATATAACATCTATAAAGGTACTATCAAAAGAAAATCAGTCTAAGTTACAATCTTGCTACGCTTAAACACTTTTGTTGAAATGTAAACCCCTATGATTATTTTATTTTGTGATTATTTTATTTTATTTCATCTTAGAAGATTATCTTGGAAAAAATGTATAGGTATACTTATTTGCTTGTGTGTTGTGAACTTGTTATGTTTCAGTTGCAAACAAATGTTTCCTCAAAGGAATTTTGTACTTTTGATATGTTAAATAAAGTTTATTATAAAAAAAAACTACTCACAATAAGTTAGGGATATTATTATTTACAGTACATGATTGCTTTTCCTATTTGGTCTGAATTTTAATGAAATAAGTAAAAGTTGCCTTTGATATTACTAATGATGAATGAGACGAAACACCATTTTCATTAGTTTAATATTACCCCAAAAATTTAGACAATAAAAATAGTCTCTCACAATATCCCTAACTTATTGTGAGTAGTGTGTGTGTGTATGTATGTATATATATATATATATATATATATATATATATGTATGTATATATATGTATATGTATGTATATATATGTATGTATGGAGATATATATATATATATATATACACACACTACTCACAATAAGTTAGGGATATTGTGAGAGACTATTTTTATTGTCTAAATTTTTGGGGTAATATTAAACTAATGAAAATGGTGTTTCGTCTCATTCATCATTAGTAATATCAAAGGGAACTTTTACTCATTTCATTAAAATTCAGACCAAATAGGAAAAGCAATCATGTACTGTAAATAATAATATCCCTAACTTATTGTGAGTATTTTTTTTTTATAATAAACTTTATTTAAAGTCTTTTCTGATCTGAATTCTGATCTGAATTAACATATCAAAAGTACAAAATTCCTTTGAGGAAACATTTGTTTGCAACTGAAACATACCAAGTTCACAACACACAAGCGAATAAGTATACCTATACATTTTTTCCAAGATAATCTTCTAAGATGAAATAAAAAATAAAAAATAAAGAAAAACAATCACAAAATAAAATAATCACAGGGGTTTACATTTCAACAAAAGTGTTTAAGCGTAGCAAGATTGTAACTTAGACTTTTTCTTTTAATAGTACCTTTATAGATGTTATATAATTTTTTATTTCGTTTTTAAAACATATTATGGAGGGTTTGCCTTTTTTTCCATTTATTTTTATGTATATAGTTTGTCCAAGTGGTGTTGCCGTATTTTGCTTTCCAAGATGGCCGACGACGTTGGACGCGACTGCGCATGTGTGACTCAAATAGGGTAGGGACTCAAATAAGGTAGTGACAAGGTGTATCAAAAAATGTAAAAAAATAAAATCACAAGATTAATCTAAAAAAGTAGTTTGATTAATTAATTAATCAATTGACAAGAAAATAATCGTTAGTGGCAGCCCTAATTGCTTTAACCAACTTAAGCTCAAACTGTGTCTATCTTTAATATTGACAGGGAGTTTTGGGACTAGACAAATACAACTTAAGTTTCATTGCTTAATTTTCCCCCCCTTTTTTTCCTATTCATTCAACTATTTACAACAGCTGCACATACTCAGTTCTTTCTTTTGGAGAGGAAATATTTCAGTTTTAGTTTATTTACAGTGATTTGAGAGCTTTAAACTCTGTAGTGAGCAGCCACCAAATATGTTTCTTGCCTAGTACCGAAGTAATTAACTGTTATCTGTAAAACAGTGGTCTTCAACCCTGGTCCTCAGGGCCCACTGTCCTGCAGGTTTTAGATGTTTCTCTGCTTCAAAACATCCTGATAAAAATTACTATCATAACAGACTTGTGCAGACCTTGATGACATGCATGCTGATGATTTTCATTAATTAGAGTCAGGTGTTGATTTAATAAAGTTCATTTTGTCTCTGGTTTACAATTACCGTACTCTGCTGGTTCTTTTTTTCCGACAAATAATTTAGGTTTTTAATTACCTGACATCTTTCGCCGATTCCTTTTGCCTTCAACAGAGTGTCACAAGATGGTAATTAAAAACCTAAATTATTTGTCTGAAAAAAAGAACAAGCAAAGTAATTAGAATCAGGTGTGTTGATGCAGGGAGACATCTAAAACATGCGGAACAGTGGCTCTCAAGGACCCGGGTTGAAGACCACTGTTGTAAAAGTCTTGTGTTACATGCTGTTTTTTCTTTACTTTTCTTGTTTTTGAGACTTTAAAGGAGCATGAGGCAGGATTGAGGCAGGATTTATGAAAAAAATTCATATACGTTTTAAGTTTTCTAGTAATGTCGTCAGATGAAGCGTTCCAAACCAAAAAGAATGAGCCCTCTAGTGTATCTCTCCGTTGCCTTGAACAGGCTGTGTGCTGCAAAATGTGCTGCAATTCGGGGCCCGAATTTCCCGCTCTGTCCTGTGGATGTGTCAAATGACGCTGCATGCACGTTCTCCTGTGCCGGCTTCACTGTTGGCTGCAGTACCCCCGACGGCCGTCCTGGCGAAGGGTGGCGCTAGAGAGTCTCATTTCTTAAAAGGAGCCTCATGCTCCTTTAAGTCAAACTGTATTGATTTACTGCTCTTAATAGGATTCATGCTCATTACTGCTTCTCCTCACCACCACCACCACTTGAGCTGTTAGGCTTCTGCAACATGAGATACATACCGGTAGTTGTAAGGTATTCTGCCTGACTGAAGGACCTGGCCTGCCATCATCAAGGAGGCCATTTGATTTGTGTCTTTCGTCACCATGAACACACCATGTGTGGCTGCTTCCTGAACCAAACTAATAAATGCTAGACATCCTTTGACAGAAGCATGATGACCTTCAGTGAGACCTCTCTACTGCACCCGAGTCATTCAGTTGATTTTGATATTTGATATGTTTGAATGCAGAACTTACTGGTTCTGGCAGTGATGATCAGCAGAAGTGAATGATCAATGGAATGTATCAAATTCTCATCCGACTGCAGTGTAAAATTACTGGCAGTGAGAATCGGCTTCTTGCTGTTGCAAGTGGAAAGTAGAAAAAAAAAATCTGTGGTCAACCAATTACCGATACTGTGTATTTCCTGGTTAATATGTTGGGAGAGATTTTGGTGTGTGCCAGAGATCTGCTGTCGTAGATCTTTATGGGCACTAAAACCCACACCATTTTGCTATAACTGCTCAACTCGTGAAAGACGAGCTCTGTCTCTCCAGCCGTAATGCTTTCAGAGTGGCCTTTCTTCTACTCGTAGAGGGATGCATTTCTGTCAACAAAGCTAGGCCTGTTCTAAATGAGCAGCCACTTTATCAAGCAACTTCACAACACAGGGTCTTTACATGGCACTCTTGGATGGTAAAGAGGACTGTCGGTGTTTCCACTCAAGAAACAAATGGTAAATGAAACTGACAGCCATTTGAGTTGCATGCCAGCTTGGAAAAGGGTGACGCTGAATATGTGAAGGATTTTAAAAGGGATATGGAAGTAACCGCCTACTTTTCCTTAAATTATGGCCCTTTTCCACTAGTATCTACTCAGCTCGCTTCTACCTGCCACGCCCCCGTCTTGCGCTTTTCTACTACGGGCCAAGACGGGTGGAGCCGTGCCAAGCAGATACCTTTTCTGTATCTTTTCTGCCGAGCTTCTAACCGGGCTGAGCCGGCCCTATTTCTGACATCACCATCCTCCACGCCACTGATTGGTCGGGGGGCGGCGCCGTCAGACGTTTGAATCAGGAAGCGGGAATCAGCGCGAGAGCGGCTCGCGGCTCGCAGTGATTTTATTATACAGCGCAAACGTCTGTTTAGTGATCCAACTCTGAGGTGCAGATGTTCATAAACCTGGTGGCTGAGGAGAGAATTAAAAAAGGGATGTAGACGGGCGATAAGGAACGACCAGATCTACCAGGAGCTCTGTTTTACTCTGTCGCTCGCGGCTCCAGCTGATTTTCTGATCAGCGCCGACACGAACAAAGGGGTTGCGCAATCGAGTACGTCACAGCAGCTTCACCCCAACCCGCACATTTCTCACCTGGCTGTGGAAAAACAAACGAGGACAAAACGGGTGGAGCCGGGATGAGGCGTGACGATGCGAGTCGGGCTGAGTAGGTGCTAGTGGAAAAGCGGCAGTGTGTTAGATTTTATTCAGAGCACAGAACATTTTTTTTGCCGTGGTTCCCTGTCGACTCAATTGCCTCTCCACTTATCCATTTTCCATTCTTCAATATCCATTTTCAAATGATGCCAAATGGCCCCAAAACATAGTCATTTCAACTGCCAATTCTAGTATGATACTGCCAAAATCATGTCGTCCAAAATCATTAAAAATTGTTTTATATTTTTATATATATATATATATATATATTTTTTTTTTTTTTTTTTTTTTTTTTTGTTCTTTTCAATAAGGCCAGATGTCAAAGTCATTGGTTAATTACAACTGGTTTAAATTTGGACCACTGCTATATTTTACTTTGAGTCTTGCCACATAACTTCAGAGAAAAGGAAGACATCAAGTAAGGAAAAAGGAAGATGGTGATGACCTGTTGAATACACTCTGAGCCTGCAATTTACTTGGTTTCACATATTCCTGCAAGCTGCTTTTGGGAGAATATGACTCAGCGCTTGTTAAATGAAGCTTACACTGAGCCTCTGGCCACCATACGGGTTTTTCTGTGGTTTCTTTCTTCACTTGGGGTAATGTCTGAACTTGTCTTGATCTTGTATGACTATCATGGTCGTTGTAACAATTACTGATGAAAATGCAGCAAGCTCAATTGCGTCAGGGTGGCCGTTTAGCTTCAGGAGATGTTAACTGCTCCCTCCCAGGTCTAAAGGTGATAGTGTTATGCTGTGCCAATTCTTCTGATAGTTTGATTATCTTTTCCATTTGAGGATAATATATATACATTTTTTTATTTTTATTTTAATGATGGTGTGATAAGTTGCTGGATCCAGTACATTTACTCTTTTTTTTTTTTTGCCACAAACAATATTTGACTATACCAAGTAATTATAAGTGGCATGTAATTGGTATTGAATTTACAACAAAGTTATCTTTTTTCCTGCTAGTTTAGTTCGAGAGAAAAACCCAGTTGATTTAACTGCACGCAAATCTGTTGTTTTGATTCCAGGTTAAAAGTTATGCCTGTAATTTCACCCTGAGAGGAATCTACAAAGTTCAGCTTACAAGCAGCTTCACAAAAAAACCATACAATAGTTCTTAAAATATTCCCACAAAGGGAGGCTGTTTTGCAAAACCAAAGTTCAGTAGGACAGGACAGTTTTAGTTGTTGTTGTGCAGAGCTACACACTGATGGAATGCATGGGTTGGATATGTACACAGCCTAGCAGCTCAGACTTGGATAGCTTTCCCTGCTAAGTCCCTACTTTAGTTCTAGCTTGGCACAACCTTTGGCCCTAATTTATAACCCCCCCACTGTCACACAAGGTCCCTCAGGCACAGTGAAAGGAGTGAGAAATGAGTGTCTGCCAGCTCTGTTGCTGCCTCCACGTCAACCAGCTGGAATGGATCTGTTGCTGCCTGTGTCCTGACACTTTAATAAGCTCTTTGGGAATTCTCACCACAGTATCAAGACGGCCCCTTGAATAATCAAAAAGAATGAGATTCTAGTGGGGCTGCCTGGTTATTTTTGGTCAGTCACTTAATGGTTTGAGAACTGGTGCCAGTACACAACATCCCAGAGCCCAGTTACACATCCTAAAAATAGTGTTCTGACATCCCATTTGACCAGTAATATGTTTTTAATTATATAAAGGTTTTAAGTTGTATGATGCTCCTATTTATTTTTGTCTTTTACTCACTCAACTAATCAGTGCATCATCGCATTTGTTACCTGCATTTTTTTCTTAAAATTCAACACAGTGTGATGTTTTATCTGTATTCATGAACTATGTGTGCATATTGTAGAGGAAAAAAAGTTAACTGCTTCCCTTTTTGTGGGAGATTGACACAAATAAATGGCGTCAGTCAGTGTGTCTGGAGTCAGGTTATAAATGTATGTGATCTCTCACCCATGGGAACTCGGTGTCGTTACGTTTTGTCTTTTCTCACAAAGCTGAGGTCATGTTGGGGGAGGTGAGTCATTTTGGCAAGTCAGGGAAAGGAGGCGTTCAGCTGCTTTAAATATTGTAACTGTGCTGACCCCCCACGCACACACATTCGCTGACAGCTGCCTTGTTGAAATAATGGCTCAGTAGTCCAGGAAATCATTGTAGAAAACTGCATGATTAAAGGCAAGAGTCCCTTAGGGGGAGTAAGAAGGCATTTTTACTTCCTCTCCCATGCCTCTGGCGTGTTTAACGCAATTAAATTGCTTAAAAACACACCAAATCAATCTAAACTTCTCTGTTTGACCACTCCCGATACTTCTCTCCAAGTATCCGCCTAATGCCATTTGTCAAACCTTTTACTACTACTACTACTGTCATTTAGCAGACACTTTTATCCTAAGCAACTTACATCTGGGAGAACAGGAGGGTCCAGCTGGATCAGTGCTGGTCAGACTGCTGTTAGTCCAGTTGGACGCAGGTGCTGCCATGCTACTGCTAGATATTTATTTATTTATTTTTTACGGAAAAGATTGCATGATGACTAGGGATGGGAATCGAGAACCGGTTCTTGTTCATAACCGGTTCCCAGTGCTTAAATTCCTTGGAATAGGTTTGCAAATCTTACCAAACAGTTGCGCACACAGCATGCAACCCTAACCCTTTTTCCAAATAAGAATCATTAAAGAACCAAATCGTTAACCCCAATCGAAAATGGAATTGGAATCATACAAATCTTATCAATTCCCATCCCTTACGATGACATATTTTTGCATGATAACTTTTAATAAATATGAATATGTAGATAGTTATTAGGATTATGTTGTTAGCAACATATTTTGTTAAATTGAATATCAGTTTTTATTCACACCAACTCAACATATGATGAGGTAAAAGATGAAAAATTGCCAAAGAAGCCCAACCAAATTACAGTGGTAATATTATCACAATCTCATGAGAAAACGAGAGGCAATCCATGCTTGTGGATTGTAGATGGGTAGCAACTGTCAGGGAAAACATCAATGTTATTACCAGGATGCAGGTTTTTCTATCAGAACATTGATTTGTAAAACATCATCGCTGATGTTGCAGTACTTGCTAAGATCTTTTGGAAATCCAGACAGAAAAATGCAAATGTAGAATAATCTTTATCCAAACTTCCAGACATCCAGTGGTTCTCCTTTAATTATACCTATGTAACTACATATGAGTTTGATATTTTTTTATTTATTTTTTTTTATGTCTAAATTGAGACTGTAACTGTTGCATTAATGTGGATATAATGTAATTATGACCTGTACTTTTTTTCCTTGGTTTTCCTATGTGCATCTCATTCATCAGCCTTTTTTTTTATTTTAATTTGCTTATTTGATCATCAATATTTGATCTGTTCTTATCAAAAAACATCTGTATTTTCCAGGTTGGAAAGGAGACGGTACAAACCACAGAGGATCAGATCATGAAAAGGGATATGCCACCAGCTTTTATCAAGTAAGCGCCAGAGAATCTCTTGAACAAATTCAAATAATACTGTCATGCTAACCTCAAATGTGTTTAAGAATAAATAACACTCTCTCTATAATTTTGAACCCACTATTCTCTCTGGCTATGTTTCTCTCTATCTGTTGCAGTAATGGCTGGTTGTGTCCAGACAAAGGTCAGACATGGCATGTTAAGTGCCTCAGTGCCTAAGAGTCTTGCTCTGGTGTAACTGTAAAGAAAAAAACAATAACTTTTGTTTAAACTCTTGAATGAGTTATGATGCATTGTAGGAGTGGATCCATAGTCACTTGCTGCTGCTTTTTGTTCTGGATTACATGGAAAAAAAGCATCAAATATAGGCGCTTAAAAGAGATGATTGACGTTGATGATTAATTTGACCTCAGCATCCGTCTATGTCAGGCTTTTATTTATTATTATTATTGTTATGTGAGCGGCTGCAGTCGAGCGGGGCGAGGCAGCTCCTGGGAGGCTCCAAGGTCAGGGATGGAACACATTGGCATGCACAGGTTGTCAGGCTCAACACATTTGGCGCCTCAAAGTCACATCGTCACCCTGTCGTCATCCATCAGCACATGTGTTGGAATGCATCTCCTTCACTAAATATAGTGTCTGTCAGGGTCCGGTTATTGCATGGCTGTTTCTGTCTGGTGCACGCTGAAGGACACTGCTGGCTCACACTGCGCACACACACACACACACATCTTAGTTTAGATTTTTATGGGGATATGAAAGCTTTTTTTTTTTTTTTTTTTTAGTCTACAAGACTTGGATCTTTAGAGATATAGAAACTGTTTAGCTCGTTCAAAATACTTTTAAATGTGGAAAATGGCAATAATGTCCCCTCGTTCCAGCAATAAGCCCTTAAGAGAGGAGTAGGAAGTCTGCACACTGTGGGAACTGGGACATGCGTAGCTCTTTGGCTTGCTGCCTGTTACCATGTGGAGAATGGCTGCTGATATTATGCAGGTGGCATGTATGGCGCTGAAGCACATAGCTGAGCCTGCAGATTTTCCTGCTCTAGAGTTCACAAGGTAAATCATACCCAGGAGGCAACCACATCAATCATTTTCATTTCTGGGTCAGAGTGGAGCTTTGCACATCTTGTCGACTCTGTCGCCCATCTTCACAAATTTGCTCCACTGATCTTTCAATACAACAGATACTGCTTGTTTATTTATGTATTTATTTTTAGCCAGACCCAGACTTGCATACTTTTGCATACGTTTTTAAGTAGACACAATTTGAAAAAAGGTGAATTACCAGAGTATCTTCCAGAATCTTTCTTCTTGCATTTTGTGAGATAAAAGCTCTGAAAGCACCTGCATAGACTTTGAGGTAAAAGAACATTAGACCAGATATAACCACATCGCAGTGAATGCATTGTATGAAAACATCATTGTTTGTATTTCAATTATTTCCAAAACAAATGTTTACATTCCTTAAATTTTACATAAAAAATGCCTAGACATGTTCAGGGAGTATAAATGTATAAAGGACTGTGTGACTTTCAGTTTTGATCTTATTTTGAAGGAACTGTTTGTATATAAAAAGTAAATGGGTCTTCATTTTCACTGTTAATCACACGTATTGGGGAAAAGGAAGCTGCTGCTGCGGGTATTGGGATGATAAAGTTAATCGTGCATAATCAAGCTTCATTATATGGGTGTGAATTTCTGTCACTACATTAATCAGTTAATGTTTATTTACTTATTTGTCATGGTTTTGTTTTTTGAGAACAGGCATCAGAAAATCAAGTTAGTCACTCGTATAATTGTAATCATATTTGGAGTTTTAGGTGTTGTTATGTGATAAATGTACAGAAGATGACACCATTTAGGTGAAGTAAATATTTTATATAGGTTTGCTGCTCTGTTGGCTCCCACACTAGTAGTTGCATGAAATGTGGGGGGGAAAAAAAGTATAAGAAGAGGAAATGAGACAGTTATGATATCACTGCAGCTGCGGTTTCTCAGGGCTATTTCACACATCTGTGCTGTAGGCAGAGCTTTTAACCTCCTTTAATGTCCATCTGACATCCCAGGGCCTGTGCATCATCAGCATGACTGAGGTGGTTTTTGTTTTGTTTTTAAAAGTTGATCTGGTTTCTCAATGAATCCCTTTTTATGTTCACAGAGTGGAGAATGCATGCACAAAGCTTGTCCAGGCTGCTTCCATGCTAAAAGGTGACCCATATTCTGTTCCTGCTCGGGATTACCTCATCGATGGCTCTCGAGGCATCCTGTCTGGAACCTCTGACCTGCTCCTGACCTTTGATGAGGCAGAGGTATACTTTATTCTTTTTCAGGAGTAAACAGTATGTTAAACGGCAGAGGCTTTGCTTGCTTAAACAGGAAGTCAAAGGGTGGAGTTTTGCTACGGTGAGATATTCATCACATAACTAGATTTCACCACTGGAGCTGTCATCCATTTCAGCACACTTCATTATGAAGCAACTTTTAAATAAGACTCATTCAAATTAGCATTTCACACTGTCAAAAGGCACAGGGAAGAAGCGGGTTGCAACAACACTGATATTTTGGTGTGGTTTGCAGCTTTAGATGATAATTGTGTACCTTGCTTGGTGAAAATAGGATGCAAATGCATGTAGAGTCCTGAGAAACCGGAATAATCCCAAATTTCTTTGATACAACCAACAGTGAAGCTGAGTTAGTGTGGTGGATTATAGCTGGTATATTGTATTTCGTTCTCATTTGAAATTTGAACAAATACGTCAATTCAATAACCTGGAGTGCTTTTATTCTTAGATTTTCATGGACAAAGAGAGAAGGCCATGTAATATGCTGCACTTTTGTAGAAAATGTAAAAAAAAGCTATTTATGGATCTTTTTCAATTCAATTGTCAAACAAAAAATGTAAAAAAAAAAAAAAAGAATTGATAATACTCTTTAGAACATTGGAATCGATCAATATAAGGATTAACTTTAAGGACTGTGTCATTTTACTTTTCATAGTAAATTTAGTTTGTTGTATCTTTGATGGACACCATTCCTGTCCTCTTTCCTTTGAGTACTGGATTATCTTGCAATAGATGGGGTAATCTCCATATATCTAAAAGAAACACTTCCTAAATCTTAAAACAGACAGAGGTCGCCATCTGTCAAGCCCATCTTATATCACTTGGGAATAGTCGGTGAAAGAGATGAGTTGCAGAGCACTGCTCTAAAGAGCACATCCCTCCACGTCTGCAGGCGTCAGCAGGGACCATCAGTCAGCAGTGACATCGCGTTTCGCATTGCAGCCTAGAGATCACTGCAGCGAACTGGTGACTCCTGCAATCCACATAAAGCTAAAGGGAAGCAGGACAAAGAGGCTGGAATGTCAGTAGGCAGCATTATCAGCACATGGTTAACGCGAATATGCAGGGAGGGGACCAAATGGGTTTGTGTAATCACTTGTATTTGAAAATGCAGCCCTGTTTTTGGATGAATGTTTCTCATCTTTTTTTTTTCTGATCGTTGTCGTAGGTGCGCAAAATAATCCGTGTCTGCAAAGGCATCCTGGAGTATCTGACTGTAGCAGAAGTGGTGGAGTCAATGGAGGACTTGATCACATACACAAAGAACCTGGGACCAGGTCAGTCTGCAGAACCGGGTTTGCAGTGGCAGGTCCTGAGGCCGATTCAGTGTTTCAGAAAAACAAGCACATTTTATGCCCAAATAAAAGTATCATTACTAGTAATACACAAACACCTTTTTTTTTGTGAAATGAAAGAAAGTTTTAAAAGTTATATACTGTAATTCTCATATAAAGCAATTATTGATGTTAAAACTGCATCGAATAATGAACAAGAAGAAGTGTTACGTTTCCCACTTTATTGACTTGAAGTCATGTATGACTTCTTAGTTATTATTAAAACCAGCTATTTGACTGGATGTAATTAATTCCGTTACTAGTTTGTTTTGTTTTTTTGTTTGCATCCAGGTATGACCAAGATGGCGAAGATGATAGACGAGCGACAGCAGGAGCTCACACATCAGGAGCATCGTGTGATGCTGGTCAACTCCATGAACACAGTCAAAGAGCTGCTGCCCATCCTCATCTCAGGTGAACACTGCGGTTTCTAGAGATTACTTCTTTATCTTCCATGTCTTTGTTTTTATTAAGCGGATGCATACCTTTTTTTTTTTAATTTTTTTAATTTCTTCGTGTGCGTGTAATGTGTTTCAGGTATCAAAATTTTTGTGACAACCAAGACATCTGGTGGTCAGGGTGTGGAAGAGGCCTTGAAAAACCGAAACTTCACTTTTGAGAAGATGAGTGCCGAAATAAATGAGATCATTAGGGTGCTGCAGCTTACATCCTGGGATGAAGATGCCTGGGCCAACAAGGTATGTGCCATAAATCAGGTATTTTTGCCTGATTTGGAAAAAAAAAAAAGTGTCTAAAATGTTATGGTACATGCTGTTGTTTGCTAAATATGGGTGTGTCTGCAGATATGAAGTAAGAAGGTCCAAAAATGGTTAAATAAGAACATACAAGTGAATGAGTCTGTGGGAGGGGGAGGGGGGTGTTTGATCAAATAAGTCAGCATTTAAGGATTTTAAATTGTGATAAACATCTATCCTCTGTAGTAACCAGTATCCAGCGGATATGAGCATAGCACGGTCTATATAGTTAATGATATTGCCATCGCAGCACATGGATGAAGCTGGGCAACACGGCTCTCTCTCTCTTTTTTTTAATTTCTTTTTTTTTTTTGCTGTAAAACTTACTAAAATTAAAAACAGAATTTTTCAACTTTTATTTTATTTAACTGGTTCTGGGTAAATTGATAATAATTGATCCATTGGTGGTCATCTGGTGATCTTAAAGAGAGAGAATTATTATTTGGTAGATATTTTAGAGTAAATCAATGGGGAAAAAAAGTTTGACTTAAAAAAAAACCCAAAACAATTACAACATTGAAATGTTGGGAGAGATTTTTGAAAAGGTTTAGTGATTTTGCACTGTAAGGTACTTTGAACATGAATATTGGTCGCAGCCTGTGAAGAGCCAGACGTGGTTTTGATGCAGAGCAGTAGATTCCAGAGTCACTTTCATTAAAAATGGAGATTTGCATTTAAGTCATTTTGATCTATACTATTGATATATGGAATCAATAGGAGTGGTCAGGTGTGTCATTGCGGATGGAGGATCAGAAGTGATACCTTTCGTCTGTTGCTTAGAAACAATAAGCGGTATGTTCTGACAGTTCTGGTTTAATTAGTTTCTGCTCAGTTCTGCATGAATTAAAACTTTGGATCAGGTGTTGGGATGCTGCACCTCGGTTCAACCTTCTTTTTTTTTGACATGTGTGTTTTGTTTTCACCCATTATGCCCTCACATACCATCACCATATACTGTATATCTCAAGTCCACAGACTAGAATGGTAGAGAACTAAGGTTATTCTCTTTTGATTTAGGATGGCCTTTTGCAATTTTGATAGGTGTTAGTAATGATTTTGCTTTGTACAGCAGTCATTCTTCAACTTTCACTGTTTTTCCTGTATATGGTCTTCTTTTTTGTTTTTCTTCATATTTATCAGCTCTGCATGCTCTCATCTGCCCTGTGTTGGAACTTTGAAGTCTCTGAAGGAGCCACTCTTTTTTTTTTTTTTTAATTTATAATTTTTTTTAAGTTCTTAGTTGGTATGTCTTGTTGAATGTTTGTATTTATGTGGTTCTTCCTTTCTTTTTACTATTTCGTTCTCCCCTCCACCCCTGTAGAAGGTAAGCCTCTACCGCTGTCGCTCCTTGGTTGTGCAGCAGCATGTCTGAAGGATGAGTGTGCTCTATTGTGCTTTGTCGTGCCCATGTGTGCTTCTCAGTTGTGAGACATTAAGGAGGTTGAATAGACTGTTAGTAGGTTCAGTTATCAATTTAAATGTTTTCGTAGTCTTGGAATAAAGCGTATTAAGTTTTAAGCAGGCTGAATTGCTGACATGCCAAACTATGGAGTGTGCCCCCCCCCCCCTCCTGACTTCTTGGATTTCTTTCATTTTGTAACATTACATTGTATTAACATCTGTGTGTCCTCCTCCTACGATACTTTAACCTTGCCACTTCCTTGGATGGTTGGGTTATGGATTGACCTGACTCGTACAGTATTGATTTTGTTGTCATTCAGGAGAACTCTCTGAGGGTTTCTCCCAACTTGCTGTGAACATCAGGTTTCTGCTGAGTCCTGAAGGAGGAGAGCACAGAGACATTCTGACATGGATTTTGCTTAACTTTTTGTTTCAAAGCAAATCATATTGGTTTCCTCACAAATGATTTTACTGAAAAATAACCATACACTATTCCCATTATAAAATACCATGGATCACACCACATATTTTTTGTTTTGTTTTTGCTTGCAGTTGTATATTTATAACCTGTAATGATTGTGTAATGGATTTAAATATCAATCAAAACTCACTTTACATAACTTGCCATGTGCATACATTCGTAAGTGGTTATGACTGAACAGCAGCTGCATGCTGAGCATGTTTGATCAGTGAACTAACGCACCCACACAACAGTGACGGCTCCTAGCACCTTTTAGTTCCCGTTTGTTTAGCATCGTAGCATCACACCCTCAGTTAATCAGACATTCTTATTTTATTTCATATTGACATGCAGCATGATGGTTCAGCTCATATTTTTTTTTTTTTCTTTTTATAGATGGCATTTAAAAAAAAAATCTTTATTTGCCTTGATTTGTTCTGAAACACTCTATGTTTAAAAGAGTTGACTTGCATTATGAAGAAATTGTGTTTTCTGAATTGCTGTTTTTGTATTATCTAACCACTTCCCCCTCTGATCTGGCGTCTTTCCTTCTCGAGCGCCCACAGGACTCTGCTTTGTTTAGTAGTTTTCAACAATGAGAAGTGTTATGTTAAGTCACCGGCTGTCAGACAGAATGTTGTAGTTCTTTCACTCTGAATGAAATACAATGGAGAATCAATTTATATTGAAAAGCTCTGGACTGAGCATGGCAAAGAATGATGGACATGCTGTACATTGCTGTGCCATACAGATGCCATACAGCATCGCTATAGTATACATTCACCTAAACTAAACTAAGCATTAGAGGTTGATCATGACATTAGCTCAAGCTTGGTGACTTTCCTGACCAACAGATGAAGACAGGACACTTGGAGCTCACTTTAAATTTGTCCTGACTTTGGTCCCCGGATAGCTCAGTTGGTTGAGTGGGTGCACCATGAACAAATCTTCAAATGTTATGGCATCTTAACCCAGATAAAATGTTCTGTATAATGTTTTCGGTTGGATTAAATGCTAAACCCATGTCTTTTTCTTTCTTTTCTCATGTAGTGGTTGCAATGATTCTCTGTCAGATATTGATTTGTTCTTTGCTTTCAAACTCAAAGGACACAGAAGCCATGAAGAGAGCTTTGGGGCTCATTGACTCAAAGATGGCCCAGGCTAAGAATTGGCTGAGGGATCCAAATGCTCAACCAGGTATTTAATAATAATAAAGAGCCCTTAAACTTAAAATTATTATCCCTGTTATGACCTGATTTTTTTTTTTTTTTTTTTCTTGCAGGAGATGCAGGCGAGCAGGCAATCCGGCAGATCCTGGATGAAGCCGGTAAAGTTGGAGAACTTTGTGCAGGAAAAGAGCGCAGAGATATCGTGGGCACAGCCAAGACCCTGGGTCAGATGACCGACCAGGTGTCCGACTTGAGGTCCAGGTACAGTGTTTACCACAAAGAATATCACTTTGCTACTCTGGGCTGCTACTGGGGAAAGGTTATTCAAAAAAAAAAAAAAAAAAAAAAGAAGAGGTGGAGAATATATACAGGACTGTCTCAGAAAATTAGAATATTGTGATAAAGTTCTTTATTTTCTGTAATGCAATTTAAAAAAAAAAAAAAAAAAATGTCATACATTCTGGATTCATTACAAATCAACTGAAATTTTGCAAGCCTTTTATTATTTTAATATTGCTGATTATGGCTTACAGTCCAGAATCCAGAATGTATGACATTTTTGCATTACAGAAAATAAAAGGACTTTATCACAATATTCTAATTTTCTGAGACAGTCCTGTATGTGTGTGTCAGTCCCAGTCCATGTCTGATGAAGCAGCTGAATGTATGACTAATAGAAGTTTCCACTTTCATGGAGTATTTTCTTTACTAAAGCTCTTCCCTTTCAGTGGTATAATTTTTCATCCCTGTAGGGTATATGGTGTAATACAGTAAGCATAGTTTAGAAGATTATACTGGGTAAGAGTGGAAGTGTAATCCTTCCAATATGAAATGAAATCTGATTGTCACCAGAGGCTTCGAGTCATGCTAGATTAAGAGCAGCTGTCCGGTATTAATCCATAATCTACTTTTAGCCCTTGTTAAAGATACTCGTCTGAAAAAATAGAGACTTCTGAGGCTGTCCTAGAAATGGAAGCATATAAGTTAAGGAATACTGTTCTTTAAATGGATACATAAAAAAAAAAATAGATGAGACCATGAGGCAAACAAACGCCAAGAATCAGCACGTTTGGGCTTTAACGTGATGCTGCTCTCCGCATTTAGACCACACAGATGTAGGGGCTCTCTAAGGGTTATGGAGACTGGGGAGCTTGTACAGTGTACCTTTTGGGGAATTGTATGATTTTTAATCATATGGCTGCTGGAATTTTTTATTTATTTATTTTTACCTGTAATGGTAGGTTTCGGTGTTGCATTAAAACCCAACGCCATATACTTGTCATCTCTGTCACAGGTGGTTCCCTTCATATTAGATAAAAAAATCCTCATCCAAAGTAGGGGCTACAGAACCTCTTAAAAAGAAAAAAAAAGTTTTATATGAGTAGAACTAACCTCAAAAACAAGAGGCCCTTCCTCCATTAATGTGTAGACGTGTGAAAGGTTTCCTGCAGTCTGGTGCCTAATGCCATCCATGTGTTTTTTGTCTACGCCAGAGGCCAAGGAACATCCCCAGCTGCCATGCAGAGAGCACAGCAGGTCTCCCAGGGGCTGGATGTGCTCACAGGCAAAGTGGAAAATGCTGCGCGCAAACTGGAGGCCATGACTAACTCCAAGCAGGCCATTGCTAGAAGGATTGATGCTGCACAAGTGAGTCATTAAAGTTTAGTGCTCACAAAGAATTGGTTATAACATGCATTTTGATTGTTTCTCTCTCTCTTTTTTTTGTTTTTGTTTTCTCTTTTCTGAAGAGCTGGCTGGCAGACCCTAATGGTGGCCCAGAGGGAGAGGAAAATATCAAGGGCCTGCTCAGTGAGGCACGAAAGATTGCAGACATGTGTGAGGACCCCAAAGAAAGAGAAGACCTGTTGCGCTCTATTGGAGAGATTGCCGCTATGTCTGCCAAGCTGTCTGATCTCAGAAGACAGTAAGTTAATGACTGCCAAAGATATGAGTCCAGTTTATTCTAGGTTTTTATTCCTAAGGTTAAACCTTAGACTAATTGTCATTGTCTAAAGCCCCTTTGATCTTCCCTATATGTTTTACTTTAGAAAAATTGCAATCAGATACTTTGTGCAGTATTTGAATAATATCTGTACTGTTGTCATCAAGCTCTGTCTGCTACCAAAAAAACAGGTTTTAGATATGCAAGAAAAACTAAAACTGAAAAATGTGTAGTCATTCTTATGAATAAGGGATTTTTCTTCTTCTGGCCAAAACAATTCAAGAGGAACGATCCATATGTCATTTGACTTAACTTAGACACTAAAAAAAAACTGAAACTTGTGCTCATTTGACCATATTTGAAGGTATGACTGCACCAGGCTTTGAATACATCAGCAGTGTGGCGTTGCCACTGCCAGACATAGAGACCACATTTCAGCCATTTCTTAATGATGAAGGAGGTTAATAATTTTAATTCCCTTTTAGGGGTAAAGGTGACACTCCTGAGGCGAGAGCTTTGGCCAAGCAGATCGCAACAGCCCTGCAGAATCTGCAGTCCAAGACCAACAAGGCTGTGGCCAACAGCAGGCCTGCGAAGGCAGCTGTTCATTTGGAAGGAAAGATCGAGCAGGCGCAGCGATGGATTGACAATCCCACCGTGGATGACAGCGGTGTGGGTGAGTCTGGCTTCCATCCTTTGCAACTCCTTCCTGTCCCTGTCCTCTCCTCACATTCCTTCCACTGCTTCTGTGGCTTTATTACAGACACTTTGTGAACGTGCTCTTCCAGCTCTGTTTGTGCGATTCTCCAGTTTTGGCATGGCTCCCCAAAAACCTGGACAACATCGTACATATTTACAATGCAATTGGAAGCTGGCTGCAATACAAATAACTTGTGCCAAGAGTATTAGGGGGAAAAAAGAAATAACATGGGATTATACAAGAGACGTGGCTATTTTCAGATGAATATAAATGTCGAAGTAGCCAAATATGTCAGAACTATCAAGAACTTCACGGGAAGTCAATTCCATAAATGGCCCATTATTACTCATGAATTTATTCATGATTTACCTAAAGTATATATACAGGACTGTCTCAGAAAATTAGAATATTGTGATAAAGTCCTTTTTATTTTCTGCAATGCAAAAATGTCATACATTCTGGATTCATTACAAATCAACTGAAATATTGCAAGCCTTTTATTATTTTAATATTGCTGATCATGGCTTACAGCTCAAGAAAACTCAAATATCCTATCTCAAAAAATTTGAATATTTTGGGAAACTTAATCTTAAACTGTAAACCATAATCAGCAATATTAAAATAATCAAAGGCTTGCAATATTTCAGTTGATTTGTAATGAATCCAGAATGTGTGACATTTTAGTTTTTTTAATTGCACTGCAGAAAATAAAGAACTTTATCACAATATTCAAATTTTCTGAGAGAGTCCTGTATGAGCCTGCTGGAAAATAAGTAATGAATCTAAATTCAACTGATTCAAAAAAAAAAAAAAAGACATAACACTGTCTTTATATCACTGTTTTGGTATAAAAAATGAATCTAAAAGTAGTAATCAGCTTAACTTTTATTTTAAATAGATCTTAATGTGAAGTTTCTCTGTGTGCTTCTAGGCCAAGCAGCCATCCGTGGCCTGGTGGCCGAGGGCCGCCGGCTGGCCAACGCTCTGGCTGGCCCCTACAAACAGGAGCTGCAGGGGAAGTGTGATCAGGTAGAGCAGCTCATGGCCCAGCTGGCTGACCTGGCCGCCCGCGGTGAAGGGGACTCCCCTCAGGCACGCGCTATTGCTCAACAACTCCAGGAGGCTTTGAAAGTAAGACTACACATGCTTCACAATCATTTTCAGACCTGTAGCCTCACAGTGATCAGCCTGTATTTACACATGGAGATAAACGACTCCCTCTGCTGGTTAACTGCGGTGGAAATTATAGTATTAGGAAAAAGAAAAACAAGTCAGATACAGGGCATAGTCAAATGATCTTAAAAAAATGCCTCAAAGTCTTTTTCTTGACAATTTTTCTTGAATTTTCTTGAATTTGGGAAACAGTCTGCAAATAAGTAAAGACTTTGAAAGAATCAGATCACATTTGCATTGTGCTGAGATGAGGGTATGTAGCAGTGACGCCATCGATCTTCTAGAAATAGTCCACACTAGGGATGGGCGGTATGGACCAAAAAATGTATCACGATAATTTCTGGCATTTATCCTAATAACGATAACTATCACCACATTCAGTCTTTGGAGCCCCCAAAACACTGCTCTAAAAGAATACTAAATGCTACTAAACGTCATCAATTTTCTTTCTTTCTTTCTTTCTTTCTTTCTTTCTTTCTTTCTTTCTTTCTTTCTTTCTTTCTTTCTTTCTTTCTTTCTTTCTTTCTTTCTTTCTTTCTTTCTTTCTTTCTTTCTTTCTTTCTTTCTTTCTTTCTTTCTTTCTTTCTGGCTCATTTCCTTCCTTCCTTCCTTCCTTCCTTCCTTCCTTCCTTCCTTCCTTCCTTCCTTCCTTCCTTCCTTCCTTCCTTCCTTCCTTCCTTCCTTCCTTCCTTCCTTCATGCACACGTACGTTGTGCGTGGATTTAACACCATAAATCCGGCTTCACACATAAACGTCATCAATGGGAATTTATAGTTTTTACCACGAGATGAAAAATTCTTACCATGGGGAATTTTTTGGACGGTATATCGTGAACGGTAAAATATCGCCCATTCCTAGTCCACACAAATAATGAGGGGTAAAATATTCACCATGACCCAGATATACTGCAGACAATAACAAACAAAGTAATAACCTATGAAACCCAAATTTACAAACTTTTTTTTTTTTTTTTTTTCCCTCTCAGGACTTGAAAGGAAAGATGCAAGAGGCGATGACTCAGGAGGTGTCTGACATCTTCAGTGACACAACCACCCCCATCAAGTTACTGGCAGTGGCTGCCACGGCCCCTCTTGATGCTCCCAACAGAGACGAGGTCATTGATGCGCCACGCTGTTATCTAACCGTAATATTTGTTAGTAAGCTGCTGTATTATGTCTAACAATACTTTCTTATAATTGTGTGTAGGTCTTTGATGATAGAGCCTCCAACTTTGAGAACCACGCCAACAGGCTTGGCGCCACAGCCGAGAAGGCTGCTGCCGTTGGCACTGCGAACAAAAGCACAGTAGAGGGGATCCAGGCTGCTGTCAAGTCAACAAGAGACTTAACACCACAAGTATGTTCCGGTTGAGGGTTTTTTTTTCTCCATTTGTGATTGTGTCTGACCTCGACCCTGCATCACAAAGCACAGAGCTCAATTGTTTGTCACCACTTGAGTCGAGTGTTCAGCCTTTAGTGTACGTACTTTATAATTAAAGGGCAGTATTTATTTGTTTTAGGTGGTATCTGCTGCTCGAATTCTGCTGAGAAACCCTGGCAACCAAGCTGCATATGAACATTTTGAGACCATGAAAAATCAATGGATTGACAACGTGGAGAAAATGACAGGTAAAATACGATAAAGAAACTGATCCCATATGAATAATTAACATCTCAGACCACTCACTGTAAGTCCTAATCACTCACCATGGATTTTTTTAGGTTTAGTCGACGAGGCCATTGATACCAAATCTCTGCTGGATGCATCGGAAGAAGCTATAAAGAACGACCTGGATAAGTGCCGCCTAGCCATGGCCAATCACCAGCCTCAGATGCTCGTTGCCGGTGCCACCAGCATTGCCCGCAGAGCCAACCGCATCCTCCTGGTGGCAAAACGAGAAGTGGAGAATTCTGAGGACCCCAAATTCAGGGAGATGGTCAGGGCTGCATCTGACGAACTAAGTCAGACAATTTCTCCAATGGTGATGAATGCTAAAGCGGTGGCTGGGAATATCCAGGATCCAAGTAAGTCGACTTTGCCAACAGGTTGTAGGATTTAGTTTTATGTCTCTGTGGGTGTGGAAGATCCTATTGAGTTGCACTAACTTCTTTTTCTGCCAGGTCTTCAGAAAGGGTTCCTGGACTCGGGTTACAAGATTCTCGGTGCTGTGGCAAAGGTCAGGGAGGCCTTCCAACCTCAAGAGCCAGACTTCCCACCGCCTCCTCCTGAACTGGATCAGCTTACTGTGAGACCTTAGATAAGCACTTGGAATGAAGACTCTGCACGATCGTTTTCACCACTTGTGCATTCTACCTGTCAAGCTATAATAACTTCTACCTCTAAATCTGTATAGATTAATGATGAAGCAGCACCTCCCAAGCCTCCTCTTCCAGAGGGTGAGGTTCCTCCCCCCAGGCCTCCACCTCCAGAGGAAAAAGATGAGGAGTTCCCTGAGCAGACTGGGGACATGGTTAATGAGCCCATGATGGTGGCTGCCAAGCAGCTTCACGATGAAGCGCGCAAATGGTCCAGCAAAGTAAGTCAGCCTGTTACAAGCATGCATCTTGGCTGATGCCGTGTAAACGCACTCAGAAAACATCTTTCTTTTTCTTTTATTTCTGGTGCCCTAAAACGTTTCTCTGGGCAAAGAAAAGCCTAAATGTGCAGGATGTGCCGTTTTAAAGTGAATCTACTCCCCCCTGGTTTTCGTTAATTGACATTGAACTAAATGGCACCAAAGCTCTAGAGCAGGGGTGACAAACTCATTTTGCTTGGCAGGCCGGATTTGACCAATTTTTTTTCTCACGGGCCGCACGCTCAAAATAACAAAAATTCTTTTTTTTTACTATTGTTATCTAATCCAATATCAGTTTAGTTACGTTTAAAGGAAATATGCATTTTGTTTACACTCTAACAGTGGTTAGAGTGCATAACAGTGGTCATTTAATAAAAATAAACGACCGTCTACAAAGAAATAAAATCGGCAAATGCATTCTAGAAAACAAAAAAAATGTCAAACTTTGTGGAATAACGATCGATTTGTAGAAGAAATATATTATCGGATATGCTGCGATTCATGGCAATTATTTATGCCTTCCTTTTTAGTAAATTAACATTTCGTTTTTTTGCGTTGGAAACTTCTCGCGGGCCGCATGAAAATCTCTCTCGGGCCGCCTGCGGCCCACGGGCCGCACATTTGACACCCCTGCTCTAAAGTTTAGATTTAGTTTTAAATAGCGTGGTCGTAAAGTGGTTTGCAAAGTCATGATGATTTTGTATTCCTTTAATTCTCTCTTATCCCATCTATTACCACAGAAATCCTATCAAAATTCCTGTCACAATATTGCAATAAATGTGAATGAGGCATTCCAGATTATAATTTCTAAATCAATAATGAGATCAGGAAATTTGCTGTAGAAATCATATCACTTCGACCGCAGTAATGCATTTAAAGATAACTGAAACTTATAAATGACATGTTCTGTGTACAGACTGTCTTTGGTCTCCATTCATTGCACATGTACTGTGACATTCTTTGCACACTGGCTTTTCTTTTACTTTATCAGATTAATTATGTCCCTCTTGCACCGTGCAGGGAAATGATATTATTGGTGCTGCCAAAAGGATGGCCCTGCTCATGGCAGAGATGTCCCGTCTGGTGCGTGGAGGCAGTGGAAACAAGCGTGCCCTCATCCAGTGTGCCAAGGATATCGCCAAGGCTTCTGACGAGGTCACACGGCTGGCGAAGGAGGTGGCCAAGCAGTGTACTGACAAACGTATCCGGACCAACCTTCTCCAAGTCAGTGCAGTCAATTTTCATCAAATGCTTGAACGATGGTGTTTTAACCTTGCGTGTTGTTATTTTGGTAGGTTTTTTTTGTTCTCAACTGTGACTCCAATCTTGTTTCAGGTGTGTGAGCGCATCCCCACCATCAGCACTCAACTCAAAATCCTGTCCACGGTGAAGGCCACCATGTTGGGTCGCACCAACATCAGCGAAGAGGAGTCGGAGCAGGTGAGCGCAGTCTTTATATCAGTGTGCCAGATCCCGGGATTCCCATTGTTTTTTTTTGATAGTCTTTGAGTTAGGGCTGGGCGATATATCGAGATTTGATTTTGATATAGCTTATTTTGTGACAAATTGACTTGAATGTTTTATTTGAGATTTGCACAAATGTTTTGTTATTTGCACAACTGTCAACCTCAGTGGAAAAGTCTGCCTGTTACTGTCTACATTGTATTAATTGCACAGTGTATTTTAATTTAATTGTTATGCAGGAAAGGGATATTTGTTTTATTTTATTCAAGAAGCATTTTTATTCTATATATGCAGGCAGTTTATTTTTATTCCATTTGTTTTATACATTTTGATATTGTGCAGACCTCTGTTAATAAAGGTACCTGTGTGACATTTGGCACGACTCGAGGCATTGTATTAAAACTGACTGTTTTTTTAAGGGTTTGCCTCAGAAAAAATGAAGCTAACAGAGATGCTATGCTATAATGCTTTGGGGGAAACCCCAATTATGGCACAGAAAAAATATCGATATATATCGAGTATCGCCATTCAGCTAGAAAATATCGAGATATGACTTTTGGTCCATATCTCCCAGCCCTACTTTGAGTCAAGGATTGTTCAAGCCTCCCTCATCACTGTACCTTTTTGTACTTCTGTCTATGGCAGGCGACTGAGATGTTGGTGCACAATGCTCAGAACCTAATGCAGTCTGTGAAGGAGACTGTCAGAGAGGCAGAAGCAGCTTCCATTAAGATCCGGACAGATGCAGGCTTCACCCTCCACTGGGTCAGGAAGACCCCCTGGTACCAGTAAGAGCAGGGCTTTTGGCCGTCTGCTTCGTGTTGGTTCTGTCGGCTGTCCAAGAGGACGTTGAAGGGACAGACATGCTTTATCAGAGCTCTAATATCTTAAGGGCAAAGTTTCTCCATTAGTCTTGTGTCCTGTCTGTATTGGTTGCTGTTGTGGCGGAATGTAAACAATGGGACTGTCAGAGCGAATAACAGGTTAGAATCTTACTGGGACGTGTGTAAAAATATATTTTAAAGCTTATTTTGACAAATCCCAGGGAAATATCTATATATATATATATTTTGATCAGAGGTTAGATTTCATTAATGTGAGGGTGATTATTTCTGGTGTTCTCTAAATCCAGACAATTATAAGTTAAATTTAAATGAAAACATTTTCTGAAGACATTTTTATACATTTGTACTAATTATTTTATTATCTCTATTATTCGTTCACTTCTGCTAGGATAAGCAAAACAATTTGAGGAGTTGTTACAAGTACAGCAAAGGTCTATACTCAGCACACAGATTATGTATACAGTTGTATTGCGTTTGTTTACAATATTCTTTAATAAGAATCAAGTGAAAGAGAAACACTGTTCTTTACTTTTCAACCTGTTATGCTGTTGGAGCAGTTCTTTTTCTTTTTTTTTACTTGAGACATCTGCCAAAGATATTCTACTATCATCTTTGAAAGTGTACTTTTCTTAAACCAACATTACATAATTAAGTTAGCTTTTTGAACAAACTAAATAAAAGAGAACTGGTATACATTTTTTTTTTAAACAACAAAACTCTGTTAGCAGCAGGCAAAGCATTCAGGATTGCACAGGACTAGATGCATTTCACGTGTTGTATAGAAATGACAGACTTACACTATTCTACGGCAAAAAAGCCGAGTTATTGTTTAATGGTTTTTACATGCATTTTTTGTAAAAATCACACACATTTGATATATGTACACCTTTCTTCTGTGCACAACCATTTTTTTGAATCACGAATTGCACACTTCTTGGTAGTCGAGGGAAAAAGCAGAACTTTGGGATGGAGCACTGTGTCTGCAGCTGGTGACAATAACTCTCTTTATTCTTTATTTGTCTCGATACACTAAACAGAAATGGCCACCTTTTGTGACTGTAGTAAATACATTAAAATATCTGATGGCTTTTGTTGCGAAAGTTACCGTTTTTAAATAACTAATACCAACTGATGTGCCTTCTGAGATGAACTTACTTTGCCACTGATAACAATTTTCATTTTGAAATCTTTTGTATCATTTATACAAGATGTTGTGTTCATTTGTTCAAAAACACTTATTGTACAGGAATTTCAATGAAGCTAAACATGGATGACTCTTGCTGATGTGCTCTATGCAAAACCCATTTTCCCACCCCCCCCTACAAATGCAATTTAGGTTCAACGGTTCTGAACATCCATCTACTTAAGCATTGTCACAATTTTGTAATAAAGCATTTTATAGCACTTTGAAGTGGGCTTGTTGTATATTTTTTTTCATATACCAAAACTGTACTTACAGTATTTGAACTTGTTTGTCATTTTCCAAAAATGTTATTTAATCTGGACACCGTTTGGTAAACTTGCTCAAGAAGTTTAGTTCATATGAGGCATTACACGTGGCGGCTTCATTGTATTTATTTTCCCCCTTGGATAAACAGAATTAGTCTGATTCCCCTGGACTCAAATTGATTTCCAGTGGACGGTACCGACTGAAACGGAAGAAACTCTCTGGATGCTGTTGGATAGACACACAACCAGTCAGAAAAACTGGGGTTCCCTGGACTGGCATCAACAACAGACATCCAAAATGTTATGCAATAAACTGGAAATCCAGTTGTGCAGTAAAAACAAGTTGATCAAAGTAATTATGAGCAAGTTACTTGGTTATTTTGAATGGCTGTTGGAAGTTATTTTACGGGTTAAGACATGAAGCCTGCCCTGCTGGTATTTGGCTCTGTATGTTCTATACAGGTGGAGACGGCTGTGCTGAGGAGGGCTTTATTTATAGAGACGTCTCATTAATTTAATAACTATAGCTACAATAACCAGTTATCACTGCCCTGCCATTTTTCTACTCTGTCCTATTTACTGGTCTTGCTGTGTAAATAACATGAAACAGTTGAGTGTTATTTTAGTAACATGCATTTTCTTTTATGAAATGGGAATGTTGAATCTACATACTGAGGGGTGATGTAGGTGAATTTAAAACACATTGTGGGACACCAGTGCAAAAAAGTAAAAAGAAGGGTCTGTGGTGGATATACACACACAGGACAATTGTTAATTCACAGAGTTATAATTCACGGCGACCTCGCCCATGTTACAATGCCTTGTTGTTCCTTTTACAAGGGATATTCTTCCCTTTAATTATACGTGCTACTTTAAGAGTAGAGACACACCTCGGAGGTGTTCACGTCTTTACCTGCGCGAGAGTTTGCTTTTTGGTGGTTTTTGATTATTCACTGGTTAATTGAATTAAATGGAGTGCTCTCCAAAGAGGAATTAATCTCCGTCGTTTCTCTGCCTACATCCACCGCACTCCTACATTGGTGACCCCGTTTTTCTCTCGGACGTTTCCAGAGATTACTACTGAACATGTCTGCTTCACTGAAGTTGCCCGACTTTTGGGAACAAAACGCGAGCGCATGGTTCGCACAGGCTGAGGCTCAATTCGCCATTAAGGAAATTACAGCGGATGACATAAAGTTTTATCATGTCGTGGCATCACTCACCAGCGCGACTGCAGGGAGAGTGGTGAGTCTGCTAGAACGTCCTCCGACGCGGCACAAATACACCACTCTGAAGGCACATTTACTGGACACTTTTGGTCTCTCCGAATCCGAGCGTGCGCGCCAGCTCCTCTCTCTCCCCGCTCTCGGCGACAGCAAGCCTTCTGAGCGGATGGATCACATGCTGGCTCTGCTGGGAGACCACCAGCCCTGTTTCATTTTCCAGGAGATATTCCTGCAGCAGCTGCCTGATCAGGTTCGTTTGGCTCTGGCTAACTCTTCTATTACTGATTTTCGCCAGTTGGCCAGGGAGGCTGATAAGTTTTTCTCCGCTGGGAAAAAATGTTTTGCGGCCACGCCCCCTTCTACCTCAGGTGCCGCCGGTGATGCAATTATGCAGCAGCCTTTCTCCATCTCTGCAACTACAGCTGTGCCCCGACGTGCAAAGCAGTCAGGTGGATTATGTTTTTACCATGCCAAGTTTGGCAACAAAGCCAGAAAGTGCATAGCCCCCTGTGCTTTCACTGCATCGGGAAACGCCCCGGCCGCCACCTGTTAGCAGCCATGGGTGTCGGCCAGACCTGCGGCTTGCTGTTTATCACTGACACTCTCTCTGGTCATCGTTTTCTCTGTGACACGGGCGCCCACATTAGTGCACTGCCAGCATCTGCCACGGACATCAGCACAGGGCCACACGGTACCCCCCTGGTGGCCGCCAACGGCAGCACGATTCATACCTTTGGCACACGCACTGTGACGGTGTGTTTGGCAGGTCAGCGTTTCACCTGGGATTTTGTGTCAGCAAAGGTGTCCACCCCCCTCTTGGGTGCTGATTTCTTTTTGGCCAATAAACTTTTGGTAGATGTGAGCAACCGCCGCCTCGTCCACGCTGAGACTTTCAGCTCCCTGCCCTGCGAACACAGTGACGCCGCCCCTACAAGGCTGTCTAGTGCCCTCTCACCGGCTGATGTCTTCTCGCACCTCCTCGAGGAGTTCCCGGAGATCACCGCACCTACGTTCTCGTCCGCCTCCACGAAACACGGCGTGCTGCATTACATCTCCACTGATGGCCCGCCTGTGCACGCCAAGTCCCGCCGTCTGGACGCACACAAGCTCGCTATAGCTAAGGCGGAGTTTGACTCCATGGAGCAGCTTGGCATCATCCGCCGGTCCGACAGCCCCTGGGCCTCTCCTCTGCACTTGGTGGCTAAGTCCAATGGTGGTTGGCGCCCGTGTGGCGACTACCGGCGCCTTAACGCAGTCACCACGCCGGACCGCTACCCTATTCCTCACATCCACGATTTCTCAGCCCACCTGGCAGGTGCGTCCATTTTTTCCAAGGTGGACCTTGTCCGAGGTTATCACCAGGTCCCCGTCCAGCCTCAGGACATTCCTAAGACGGCCGTGATCACCCCATTCGGGCTTTTTGAGTTTCTGAGGATGCCGTTTGGCCTGAAAAATGCTGCTCAGACCTTTCAGCGTTTGATGGACACTGTGTTGCGTGACTTGTCGTTCGTTTTTGTCTACCTGGACGACATCCTCGTAGCCAGCAGGTCCAAGGCCGAACATTTGTCACACCTGCGTCTGCTCTTCAACCGCCTTCAGCAGCACGGCTTGATCATCAACCCAGCGAAATGCCAGTTTGGACTGCCATCACTGGATTTCCTGGGTCACCACATCACCGTCGCTGGGGCGATTCCGCTGCCGTCGAAGGTAGAAGCAGTCCTGAAGCTTCCGCGGCCTCCCACTGTCCAGGCTCTGCAAGAGTTCTGTGGCATGGTCAATTTTTACCACCGTTTCGTGCCTCGGGCTGCCAACCTCATGCGCCCCCTGTACAGCGCTCTCAAAGGGAAAAAATCGCCAAAGCATGACATTTCTTGGTCGACGGAAATGTTGGAGGCTTTCTCTGCCACAAAGGATGCCCTCGCTGGTGCAACCATGCTGGCTCACCCCGTGCCTGGCGCTCCCGTTTCCCTGACCACGGACGCCTCGGATTATGCTGTCGGTGCGGTTCTCCAGCAGTTTGTTCATGGTGTTTGGCAACCACTTGCTTTTTTCAGCCGCCAACTGCGTTCCAGCGAGCAGAATTACAGTACTTTTGATAGAGAGCTCCTCGCGCTTTATCTGGCCATCAGGCATTTCCGTTTCCTGCTAGAGGCTCGCCCGTTCACTGCCTTTGTGGACCACAAGCCTTTTATTTTTGCCATGGCCAAGGTGTCGGAACCATGGTCTGCCAGGCAGCAGCGCCACCTGGCTTTCATCTCTGAATTCACCACAGACATCCAACACGTGTCAGGCAAGGACAATGTTGTGGCCGACTGCCTCTCCCGGGTGCTCATTGGCGCTGTCCACCTGGGAATAGACTATACCCGCATGGCTGTGGACCAGGCTTCCGACCCCGACGTTCAGTCGTATAGGACAGCAGTCACTGGCCTCCGGCTGGCGGACGTCCCGTTCGGTGAGGATGCAACGCTGCTCTGTGACGTCTCTCTGGCCCTCCCTCGTCCTGTGGTGCCACATATTTGGAGACGGCGAGTTTTCGACGCCATACATGGCCTCTCGCACCCAGGCAGTAAGCCGTCTCAACGGCTTGTAGCTGCGAAGTTTGTCTGGCACGGCCTGAAAAAGGACATTCGCGACTGGGTCAGGACCTGTGTGGCATGCCAGCGCGCTAAGGTCCATCGCCATGTTAAGGCCCCAGTGGAGCATTTTGCGGTTCCTGAAAGACGGTTTGATCATGTCAATGTTGACTTGGTGGGACCCCTTCCACCCTCCAGGGGATTTACTCACCTGCTGACTATGGTGGACAGGACCACCCGTTGGCCTGAAGTTGTCCCGCTGTCTGCGACGACTTCAGCTGATGTGGCCAGGGCCTTTATTGGTTCCTGGGTCGCCCGGTTCGGGGTCCCCTCTGACCTCTCTTCAGATCGTGGCCCTCAGTTCACCTCCGACCTCTGGACTTCTGTTGCTCGTCAGTTGGGTGTCGCTCTCCACCGCACTACGGCATACCACCCGCAGGCCAACGGCATGTGTGAACGCTTTCACAGGGACATGAAGGCCGCCCTCAAGGCTTCTCTCACGGACGACGGCTGGGTGGATAGACTGCCATGGGTGATGCTGGGGATTAGAACTGCGCCTAAAGAGGACCTCCTCTCTTCCTCGGCGGAGTTGGTTTATGGCCAAACCCTCAGGGTCCCAGGTGATTTTGTTCCCCACACCACGGTCCCCTGGTCTGCATCTGACCAACGCCGTACCTTGCTGGACTCTGCTCAGGTGTTCCGGCCCGTTCCGACCTCACACCACTGCCTGCCTCGGGTGCACATTCCCCCCGACCTGCGTGCTGCGGAGTATGTTTTCGTCCGCCACGATGCCCATCGGGGGCCCCTGCAACTGCCTTACGATGGACCTTATCGGGTTGTGGAGACTGGTGATAAGACTTTTGTCATCGACGTCGGGGGCAGGATGGATCGCGTCTCAGTGGACCGTCTGAAACCGGCCCACCTGGATTTGGGCCGCCCAGTGGAAGTGGCTCAGGCACCACGGCGCGGCCGCCCCCCGGGTAGGCCTCCCAGGGAGCTGGTCCCGCCCCCTTTGGCCTCCCCACACTGCCAACCGGCACCTGCTCGCCGTCAGCAGCCTGCTGCCACCCCCCCGCCTCGACCCCCTCCGCCTGCTCAGGAGCTTCGGAATAGTTTTGGGAGGGTCATACGGGTCCCTGGTCGTTTCACTGGGCCTGTTCTTGTGAATTCTGGGGGGACGTGTGTGGTGGATATACACACACAGGACAATTGTTAATTCACAGAGTTATAATTCACGGCGACCTCGCCCATGTTACAATGCCTTGTTGTTCCTTTTACAAGGGATATTCTTCCCTTTAATTATACGTGCTACTTTAAGAGTAGAGACACACCTCGGAGGTGTTCACGTCTTTACCTGCGCGAGAGTTTGCTTTTTGGTGGTTTTTGATTATTCACTGGTTAATTGAATTAAATGGAGTGCTCTCCAAAGAGGAATTAATCTCCGTCGTTTCTCTGCCTACATCCACCGCACTCCTACAGGTCCTTATTTTTTCCTTTCTTAGTCTAGATTATTTTTAATCTTTTAATTTTGTTCTTGACTAAAATTAAAAGATAGACATTTTTCTTCTTTCACAGTGAACAAAGACGAGTGTAGACGGCAGAAACAAGGGTGTATAATCTTTGCAGGTAATTTAACCTGATCTGAAGG
Source organism: Cololabis saira (assembly GCF_033807715.1). Lineage (NCBI taxonomy): Eukaryota > Metazoa > Chordata > Actinopteri > Beloniformes > Belonidae > Cololabis > Cololabis saira. The sequence continues at coordinate 32,579,133 of NC_084605.1, read as the reverse complement.
GTCAATTCCCTCATACTTAACCTGTCGATGTATGTCATCATGAGGTGTGTGATCTTGGGCTTGAGTTTTACAATCAACACAATGACTTTACAGTGTACTGTGGTGCTTTTTATTACTCAAAGATACCCTTGATTGGTTACCAGTCTGTAAATGATAAATGCACCTGAAATGGTCCCGCGTCTTGTTCACTGTGAGCATGGTAACTTCAAGGGAAGCATGAGAGAAACAGAAAGAAAACCGCAAAAACCGACTTTCTTTTCTCTCATTCGTGTGAAATGAGAGAAATCTTTGCCCTAAAACAAGCAGTGCTTCTCGGTTCGGGGAGTAAAGCGGCTGAGCAAACCAATTTGTTCATTATCAGGAGAAAGGGAGGAAGCGCTGCCGCTGCGACTCTCTCTCAGGAACAGCTGCTCTAATGGCTGCTCATCACTAACCAGCCTGCAGATCTCAACGAAGATGTCTAACGAAGAAACGACCACGTCCGCGGAGAGGACGGTGGTTTTAAGGTAATTAAACGGAATAAATGTTAACCTGAGCTCGGGCAGCTAGCCGCGGGAGCTAAGTGAAGCTAAAGCCTGCGTTAAATCGACGCAGAGCTACGGCGTATGGTACGCGGCGACGCGCAACCTACGCCGTAGGGCTCTGCGTTGGTGTAACGCGGGACCATAAATCAGCCTTAAGGTGTTGTGTTTACGTGTTCACGGTCAGCTGGAGGCTCGGGACATTTGAACGTTACATCCTCTCTAACCATTCACATTAAACCAACGATGTTTGTCGTTATATTCAGCCATGCCGACCATAAACCAACACTAACCACAACCAGCAGGGTAGTGGATTCATCACATGACTAGACACATGATTTATCAGTTCAACAAACCAAATCTGTGTATTATCATTTTAGTTCTTAATGATTGAAATCAATCATAGAACTGGTGTCTTAATATGTCAACCTGTCATTTCCCCTCCCTATGTTGTCAGAGTCTAAAAGAAATGATATCAACTTCATAGTAATGGATAACTTAAAAGTCTATTTCGTGCAACCGTGTCGCCTTCAATTATTCTAATATTGGTAAAATGTATAAATAAAACAAATAACAGCTGGGGGTTAATGCAACTCATTTAGTGCAGTGAGCGCTGACAAATACGAATTATAAAAAAGTGTAAAGCCAAATCTACAAAAATGTCTTGCAATGAAAATATTTTGCCATTTTAATAGTTCCTTAGTCTTAATATTTTCTCCATAGTGAGAAAAGAAAACCATATGTATTATTAACTACACTATTATTGGCAGCCGCCTAATGTTTACATAAAGAAAAAAACCGTGTGACGTTCAGTAAAGCCCGGAAAACCTATGATTCAAATGGCAAGTTTTTCATTGGAATTAAAGCCAAAATGCATAGTGTGTATAACATTATAAACTTACACTTCAAAGTCACGTTGACCATGCTTGACCGCATGGAAGAAAGTCAATTTGAGAGGAAACTACATAATAGTAAGAAAGCTCGTATATGACTTGAGGACATGCAGGACTACCCTTTCTGTTGGAGAATGCATAGTATTGCATGATACAATATAAACTGTTATGTCAAACCAATGTTAGTAATTCATTTTTTGTCTTTAAAAAAACAATGTTATTTTCTTTACTTGACTTTGACGCTCCCCTTGAAATATGTAGATAGATCTGGTATGCTGATAGTGTAACATGGGTGTAGATTCTTTCCCTCTCTTTTTCCTCCAATCGCCCTAAATGTATCACAGAAATAAGTTCAGTAATTGTGACATGTGTAGCCAATCCCTTTCCTCGGAGGTTGTAAGGCCCCGCCCACTACATGTCATGGTTGGCCGACGTGCTGCTACAGTTCCTGGTGTCAGGAAGCACGTTGCTTTGACAGCGAGGAGTGAAAAGTTGTTGATCATATAATCAGCTGCTGAATTCTTTGACATCATGCCAACATCAAGGTGAGATCCAAAGGATTACAGACTCCAAAGGGAGCAGCTCTTATGTTATGATTGGTGTTTTCAAAAATACTTAACATTTTTGAGTCTTTGTTAATGGATTGACTGAAAAGACAGTTTTTTTTGTTTTTGTTTTTTTACATAAAAACAGAAATTGCTTTACCTGTTCGGTTTTTTTTAAGTTCAATAATCTCTTATGAAGAGTCTGCCAACAGGAAAAGACGTTGGCCAGTTTGGTGTATTATTTTCTTAAATCTTCTTGATAAATGTTATGGTGAGCAGATTATAATTTGCTCATAATTGGCAATGTAGCTGAGAGCATATTTGAGAACAAAGGCACAATAGCATTTAAATTATTATCTTTTCACTGTGATGTTCAGCCATTTACTCATGTATGTGTTTCCTTGATATGTCTACTAGAGAGAACATCAGTTAACAATTCCATGTTCCAGGGATTTTTATGTAAACAATGAAAAACAGGTTGTTCCTCTATCACAGCAGATTATGTGTATCCTCTGCCTGTGCAGATGATCTTAGTGGGAGTGAACATGATACAATATGTTTTTGTCTCCTCACAGTGAGAACACGCTCTTTGGGATGGGAAATCCCTTGCTTGACATCTCAGCTGTTGTGGACAAAGATTTCCTTGATAAGTAAGTCAAAACAGCCCATTTGTTTTCACTTATATCACTTTTTTTCTGTGTCTCCACTGGCCAAACAACAATGAGATGATTTGTGTCCTCTTTTTCCTTTTCCTAAAAGGTTTGGGCTGAAGCCAAATGACCAGATCCTGGCTGAAGACAAACATAAATCCTTGTGAGTCATGCATTCTGGGAAGTTACACTTCAGTCAGTAGTGTAATGCATAGTGTTAAAATTACAACCAACCAAATAAGGGATACGCTGGTCATTCATAGCCCACTACTACCATCTTGGCAGTGATAGCTGCACTCAAAATAGCCAAGCCATAAATTAAGACTGGGTAACTTTAAGCTTTAGAAGTTGAAACACACTAACTTTACAGATACTGTATCTGCAGCAAAATACACCCAACAACCTCTACATTTATGACTGCATTGGAGTCCACCTCCACATTTAACCACATATATAATTTTTATTCATGAATCCAGGAAAAGGTTTTGCAAAGTATGTGGGTTCCTTTTGCAGACCCGCCTCATTAAAATTCCAGAAAGAGTCTAAAGTAATAGTATAGCCCTCCTCAAAAAACGTGCCTCCATCTGCCTCAGTGGATCCTTTCACACCTCTTAGAAAGGATAGTAAACACCAGCGAGATGAATAAATATACTATGATGTACATTTTGGCTGAACTTACACCACCCTCCTTCCTTTGCTTGAAAATAGTACAGATGGTTCCTTTGCAGGGAATTTGCTGGCCTTGATTGTTGGTGCTGATATAAAAGTGCACCATCTGTAAGTGAGATAACTGTGAGAAGAAGGTGTCTTTGAAGTTTGAAGGATTGAATCATTTTATATTGTACGTAAAGCAAGTTACATATTCCACATTTAGGATGTGCAAACATTTAAAGGCCAGGCTTTTTACACATTAATATGTGATTGTTTGATTTATACTTTAAAGTCTTTCCTTAATATTCCCTGATGTTTTTGATAATCTCTCTGCATATATTTAATCTAAATAGATTTTATTGCTGTGTTAGAGACCAAAAAAGCCACTGAAATTGGTTTCCTCCTCTTTGAATCCGTGCTCTTGGAAGCTTTCCTTTCAAAGCATGATGGCCCCTTTAGAAATATATGAACCAGTCTGCCCCTGCAGCCTTTGTTTTAGTCTGTTATTGGACAAATGTCAATTCACTGCACAAAAATGGTCCTCTAGAAGTATTTACGACTTCACATGTGGATGGGTGTGTTAACGCCTCACAGCAGTTCCGTTATATCTTTTGGACGTGATAACCATAATCTTATCTGTCAGCCACTGAACAGCGCCAGTTGAGCAAGTGAGAGTTAAATAAAGTTTATGTCAACATTCAGTACTTGTCACCAAAACCCACCGTTTGTAGCAAATGTGTGGAGTTAATTTCCCTTAACACATTTTATGTTGTTACCTTTGAATACACTGCTTAAGGTCACTTTAGCAATAAAGAGAGGCAAGTCCTTGTCTTTCTCTTCTTTAACCCAAATTGCGCCTTTTTTTCCAACTTTGCCTTTGGTGCATTTGCCACAAGAGCCTTTTTGCATGATGTGTAATTACTGTCACCTTCTTGTTTAACTACAAATGAGTACAGTACTTTGGATATGCAGAACTATGTAGATCCATTTGCTTTGAATAGTTACATATTTTGATTGACAGCGAAATGTCTTCATACTGTTGAATTCTTTAGATCAAACAAGAAAACTTGTGCTTTTTGTTTTTCCTTGATCCTTGCACAGAAGAAGTAAAGATCTTTGTTGGCTTTTAGAAGATTCTTTTCTTAATGGTATAAGGTCTTGTTTTTTAAAGTGAAGTAAGTAAAGTATATTAGGTAATTACTGAGAATCAGATTTTTATATTTACATTATACAATCAGATTACTACATCAGATCATCTACCTTACAAAAGGCTACGTTGTCTGGTCTTGTTACGCTACAAAAGGGCACATGTGACCTTGGGTGGCGGCGGCGGCGGCAGCACAAAGCGGCATCATCAGCAGTGTTGTTCTCCTTCAGCACAAAGGCTGTGGTGTTATCTTTAGCCCCACAGACACTGTTCTCTCCACATTCTGCACAAGGTCAGGCCAGGATTAACATGCAGCTTTGGTGGTTAATTCTCAACACATTGCATTTCAATACACGTCCTGTGTAACGCTCCACGTGGAAGCACGCTGGCCACCATGTCCATCATTTCACAGAACAAAAACAATATGCAGTGGTTTTCATGTGCAGCTTGTAAAGAGCTTTAGATGCTGCGATATGAGGCACATCATACCTGTTTTGGTGGTTGAGAAACCAAAATTACAGTGTAACGTGTGAATAGTTCACCCACGGAGGGAATGGTCTGTGGGGAAAAGAACTCAGTTGAACTGTTTAAGTGACTAATAAATACTTTAATTACAAATAAAAACCTCAATAGACTTACCAGTCTACTAACACTGTTGTTGCACTACTGAATCCAGCGTAACATGAATCTTTTTTTTTTTCTTCTTCTTTGTCACATCACCCTGGTGGGAGATAGATCATTGGATGCAGTGCACTGTGGCCGTTCCTGGATTCAATTATCTGGTCACAGCAGAGCCCATATAATCCTGTTGTTGCTGAGAAATTGCCTGCTGTACAGCAGAAATCTTCTATAGCCGTGTTAGTACCGGCAGCTGCACAAGTGTGAGGCGTTTGTGTCTAACGATTAATCTCTCAACAAAAAGTCATAGTTGCAAATCGTCATAGTTAAAGTCCGTTCGTAAACGGTGTTCAATAACCTCGCCGCAGCTGCTTGTTCTCAATACTTGCATTTCGTTCCTGAGTTACAGTTCGTGTGTCATGTTGCAGCAACTGCCTGAGTCGTGCAGCGTCGCAGCTTTTACTTAGATGATATTACCGCTGTGGTTACTGAGCTGCATTTGAAGGATTTTTCCTTTTTTTTATTGCTGTTTTTTTTTTTCAGAGGAGGCCTCAGGTGTTTTTAAAACTGAGGTATGAGAGGAAACCATCAAACCAAAGCTTTGTCTGTAACTTCCTCTGAACCCAGCAAGTGATTTCTTTTTTTTTTTAGTCAGACATAGTGTGTTAGCTCATGTAGTTTACTGCTGCCATCACATGCCATGCAATATAGCGCTGGCTTTTACAATGTAAGGGTTTTTAATTGCTTATTTTTTATAATGTCAGGTGTTTTTGCCTCTCGTGATGATTGACTGAAAACAGTCACTTGCTGTTAGTATTTTAAATTTTGAACCTTTCATCGCATTTCTTGTAAAGTCCTTTTATGTGTGTGTGTGTGTGTATGTGTTGGATTGCAGGAAGGAGGGTTTGGACCTTGTATGTCCAGCAGGTGGCAACAACAGCCTGCTCTTTCTACCCCAAGGAGCCTCCATAGGAAGCGTGTAAAGATAGCGACAACATACCTCCTTTTGAGCTTGAGATTATGATGTGGGCAAAGAGACATTTTATTTCAGGAAAACTAGGCGTCACGAGTTGTTTTGGACGCGCAGCTTTTTCGTAACACACCATGCACCCCGAGCCCTTCTGGGGCCGTTAACCATGTCGTATTAGAGCTAATAATTATTAGTGTGTCAAATTAGTAAGTCATTGTTACAGTAAGTATATTTTCACATCATCGGGAGGGGGGGGGGGGGTCATCCGGCTGCGGAATATTGGCGCTGTTCAAACATTTGTTTTATGACTCCCTCCGTCCATTGATAATTAATTGTTTACTTTCTCAGCTGTGGATGATGGCGTGACTCTTTTCAGAGGTTGTTTGCTCACAGCAATTAAGTTCATCAGTGCTCATCCTCTTTCCTCCTCCCACTCTGTACTCACCCCCCCCCCCCCCCCCCACCCCTCCTCTTTTTTTTCTCTGTTTCTCTGTGCTAAATGCAGATTAGCAGCGTCACAATCACATCCAGAATGAGAGTAAACTCCTCATTATGCCGTGTGACCCTCTGCTGCATGAATAATTCAGGGATGCAGCGTTAGTGGCTGGCTGTTATTAGCATTCCGGATGGCGAGGGAAAGAGAGACAGGGAGGGAGAGGGCGGGAGGCTCATATCACTGACAGGGCTGACTCAGGGGGATCAGCACTGGATTGAGACGCACATCACACACACATCATCACACGGCACAGGAGATCAGTGGAGGTGCCTCTCCACTCGCACACCCTGCTGTCTGTGTACATCTTACACACCCCTGCTGCTGCTGTGCAGCTCAATCTGCTTACTGGGAAGAAAACAACAAAGGCCTCTCTCACTGAGTACATGCTTAACACTCCGGCTCCTGGGTTTGTGTGTGTGATAGATTCTGCTCTGTAAACACACTTGACTCTACCCCTCTTTCTTTATTTTTTTTTCTTTATGTTTTTAATAAATAACGAAGCAAATTGAGAGTGCTAGAAGCCCCCAGTGGAGCTATCCTGGCATGTCATGAGGAGAAACACTCCTCCTAGCGCGCTGGGGTGTGTTTGTGTGTACTGACATGCAAGCATGCGTGCAGGGACTGCATGTGCTTGCCGTGGTGCCACTTCACTGGATGAACTCACGCTCGACTGAGTGTGTAGCACATTTACTCCTCCAACCCTCCCTCCACACAAACAACCTTTTATTTCTCAGATCCCTTATCTGTTGTTAAGGGTAACTGCTACTACAGTACTTAAACTTACCTATTCTGGCCACTGGAGGGGTCAGCACATTAGACCCCCCCCCCAGCTTGCTGGTTAGGACAGAGGTCATAGTCCCGCATTCATCAGCGGGCGGAGATTAATGACACTCAACCCGGTAATTGAGACATCAGAAACATTTTCAGCTGCCAGCTTTGCTGCTCTTAATGTTTTATTGATAAGCATGAATCTAACGATTTGGGGGGGGGGGTGTGTGAATAAATCTGCTTTGCCGACTGTAGCTGTGCTCAGCTGTAAGAACTGTTGTTCTAGATCTTGTGAATTATAAAACAAGGAAACTTAAAAAAAAAAAAGAAAAAACAAAAAACCACAAAATCATCTTGTTCTGGTGGTGTTTTATTGATGAAACAGGTAAACATGTTGTGTTGCTGGGTGATTTCTCTGCTTTGAAAGCATGCACGCTGCATCATGAGAGATGGCTGATGCAATCATAATTAAGGCTCGTCCTTGCCGGAGCTGCAGATGCCTCTCTTTTGTTGATGGCAGCTGCCAGCAGGTGGTGCCACAAGGAAACATCACAAGTGTTGGTGATGGGTGTAAGGGGGGGGGGGGGTTGTAGTGTAACAAACATAATCTACATCTCTGTGCATGTGGCGCTTTCCTCTCCTCCTCTTCCCTTCCTCTCCTCCCACCCCCCCCTGCTTTCTTTTTAAAAAGCGCTTTGATAATTAAAATGTGGGCGTCTCAGCCAGTACATACAGCATGTTCAGTACAGAAAAGCATGCTCGGGGCTATTTTTAGTCATCTTTGATCCCTCAGCAGCCACACAGGAAACGCCACTGATGGCAGCCCTTATACATGTAGGCTGGTTGATTTATCATCTGTGCCGATCATTTTGTTACACCTTAGCCCCGCGTGGGTGTAGAGATGGGAGGGCCGGGCTGGTGAGCAGGCAACACTCCCCGTGTGTTTAAAGTTCACACTGGGCCATATGGTCCACGCAGTAGGGGGTGTTGGTGGAATTATTCACACGGAGTGCTCTGAACCACCGAGATCCTGGTATCCACCTCCAAGATAAGGGGAATGTCTCAAAGGCTTTGTGCTCCGGCTCCATATCTCAATCCTCAAGAGAGCACCAGAAGCCCCATCCTTGCTTACACACTCCCCTCTTCCCTCTCCTCTCCCCCCAATGTGTCTCTCTTTCTCTCTTTCTCTCTTTCATATCCTCACACACACACACTCTACCACATGCACACAGTACAGCGTGACAAACAACGCCACCGTCTGCAGGGTGAAGCCCAAAGCCTGTGACATTTTGGAGGAAATAATATGAACTCATCCTGCATGGCCAGCCCCCGAACTGCCCCCCCCCCAGTTATTAATTGTGCATCCAATCTGTAATTGTCTTTCACTCAGTAGGACTCTAGGCAGATTTGCTCAAACGGATTGACATACCTGAACGAAGGCGATATTGTAATGCTTTTGTGCAAATCAACATTCCCCTCTCACTGTAGTCTATTAGAGGATTGCAAAGGATGGGGAACAAGGCCTCAGTCGCTGTTTGAATCATGACTCATTTGTGTTCGGTATGCACTTTTATGCGCCTCATTCTTTGCCATCTATTTCCATCCTGCCCTAATGTTCTAGCGATAAGGATGTCCTATTCACTCTGCGTTCCTCACCGGTTGCTACACAGAGAGAGAGAGAGACAGGGAGAGAGAGGGAGAGACTCTACAGGCATTGAATGAAAAGCACATCTATTTCTGAGAGGGGAATGCGAGCATGGTAGAAGATAATTATTGATTTGAAATAAGAAAAGATAAGGCTCAACCTTGAGCGGCCCAGTGGTAGCACACGGAACAGAATAACTAATGGGCCTGTCTTGTGTCAGGACAAGCTTTCACACTGAGACAAGCCTATCGATTTTAAATAGATAAACTGCGTAACCCTTTGTGAAGGGTTTGACAAACAATTTAATTGGGGGGAAAAAACAACAATATTACCTCACCTATTCCATCTCCTTTTCATCACGTCCCTGAGCGGTTTTTCCTCTCCCTGACCTATGGAAACAATTACTGTGCATCAGGCTTTGTGCTGCCCCCCCAGACTACCAAAGAAGCCCGGTGGAGGATGCACGTGCTGATTAGGGAATCTAATCAATGCTGGAACTTGTCTCCACTCCAGATGCCCCGTGTTGAAACTAGAATTACCAAAAGCCTTTTAGCTGCATTACGCTGTCTCTGCCCGTGTCAGATAGAGGGAAGATGGATCTGCCTGTTTAAATGTACCTGTCTGCTATAGTTGAAGCACTGATAATTTACTGGCTCCTGTATGACCCACCTCCTTCCTAATCCCCCGAGGAGAGCAGCAAAGGAGCTCCTACTTCTCTCACTTCTTCATTTGCCCTCCCCTGATTAGTGATAGGGGACGCTTGATCATGTTTCCCTGCCTGTCTTCATGATTTGTAAGCTGTTTAAACGTGAACAAGGCAATTAAATAAGGACGGACCGCACCTGGGAGAATGGGTGTCGCAGTGATCATTAACAATGAATTACCCTGGTGTGCACTCAAACACTCGGGAGGACTTTCAGGCAGGCCACTCAGGAGGATCCAGATCCAATCTAGCCATTGATTAACAGAGACTTGTTCTTCCTGTGAAATCACTCGACGGGGATTTTAGGGCACTCATCCGGTCTTATCGAGATAGGCTAACATCAAAGGCGAATGAAGAGGGATTGAGTAAATGGGCTCGCCTTGCCCTCCGTGTAAGAGACTAAGAGGAGCAAATCTTGAGTTATTGGCTCATGTAAATAGTCTACTTGGCTTTTTTTTTTTTTTTTTTTTTCTTCTTCTTCTTTTCATGGGGAGTTGAAATAGAAACTCATGAGTCACTTTGGGTAGAGAACACTCAAAGTACTTTGAAAGCTCTCATATTTCCCTTGATGGGAAACAACGGTGGGGGTTCCATTCCCAGGAATGTAAACAACACAATGCTCCCGACTTGTGTGATCTACCCTGACAATTTGAACGTGTTAAGCTGAAGAGATGTAGAAGTATCAGTAGCTAAGGAGGACTCTCATATCCATCGACGACATACAGTCTATTTAATTCAGTAGCGTAATGAATCTAATTTGAGTATGATATGATTTAAGATGACTAAGTAACTGCCATGTTTAGGCTCAATTCGAAAGGTATAAACCGAAAAATTGCACAAAGCCTTTTAGTAAAGAGGTATTTAACCAAGAGTGCCACTGACAGCCTCATGTAGAGCATGTATTATATAACACAGACTGACCGTGCGTTAATGGGATGCATAGCATAGTTGGAATTGCTCTTCCATTGAACAACACCAGCAGGTTTGAAAAGCTGAGGTTAGTGGCTTAGGACATTTTGTTCAAAACAATTTCTTTTCCTCTGCTCCCTCTCATCACAGAGTGAGCATAGACTGCAGTAGATGGAAAGGGATTTTCTATCCCTAAATGGCCATGGGGGCCGTTTACGGAGTCACTGCTATGGGATCACATGATTTTTTTTTTTTTAAACTTTTTTTTTGAGGGTGTAAAGGTCTCGAGGCAGCTGCTCCTTTTCGGATGGGATTTTTTGAGGCTTCCACAAGCAGGGCCTCATGCCGTCTGCACCGAAAGGTGGAGCAAATACTTGTAGTGTGGAAAAAAAAAAGGAGGAAAAAAAAAACCCAACGCTTAAATCCTCAGAAGCTGTGTGTCTACTTGAAATGGGTCTGGAGTCCCTCGGCTGCCTCCGTGTTATAAACACCCCCAGCACTCAGATTCTTCTTTTGTCAGGGAGTCATAACAGGTGTCTCAGGAAGGATTTTTTTTATACCCCGGTTAGCATATTTTCCACTTGCATGGAAAGTTTTTTTTTCTTTATTAGGAACATTCTGCTCTGGGTAGACCCCTTTGCCTTAAGACATGATATGCAGTCTTTCTTTGAAGAAGTTAGGGTTACTTTCACAGCTGCTGAAAATTCATCCACGCCATGTTAAATCAGGTTGTGCTCAGGTATTGAGCTCCTCTTGCTCACCCATGTTGGTAAGCCATGATGCACTTTGCATATGGGTTGCTGCTGTCTGTAGTGAGTGTATACAATAGATACCACATTTTTCTTAGTAAATGTACTTGCATCTACATGACAGACAGAGGTGTCAAGTAACAAAGTACAAATACTTTGTTACCTTACTTAAGTAGAAATTTTGGTTATCTATACTTCACTGGAGTAATTATTTTTCAGACGACTTTTTACTTTTACTCCTTACATTTTCAAGCAATTATCTATACTTTTTACTCCTTACATTTTATAAACAGCCTCGTTACTCTATTTCATTTTCGGCCTTCATTTCGAATTTTTTTTATTTTTTATTTATTACTATTTTTATTCTCCTTCTTATTCTTCTTATTATTATTATTGTATATACTGTTTATAGTGTTATAGTGTTTATTATTATTATTATTGTTGTGTGATATTGTGTGATATTGATGCCTCTTGTTTTGCACTATCCCCTTTGCTGCTGTAACCTGGAAATTTCCCCTCTGGGGGACTATTAAAGGATTTCTTATCTTATCTTATCTTATCTTTAAAAAAAAAAACTATCCAGTTAAATTGCTCCATCCGGATAGAGTGAATTTGGTTGTGGTTGTTTCAGATGTTCTTGTCCAGTTTTGTTCTTACATCCGTTCCCTCAGATTCCTGCAACTAAACTTGGATGTACATTCCAATAAAGGTTAGGATAAATGATAACATGCCTCTGAAGTTTGACTTTTTGCACCATTACAATACTTATATGCAACTAGTCATCATATCTCCTGCTCTCTGAAACACATGTTAATGCTCAATAGTACACATATATGGTTCTTTAATATATTTGCATTATACTAAGATGCATTCATTTTCAATGGCTTTTGTCCTTAATGGCTTTTTTCCTCCTTACATTACTTTTACTTTTATACTTTAAGTAGTTTTGAAACCAGTACTTTTATACTTTTACTTGAGTAAAAAACTTGAGTTGATACTTCAACTTCTACAGGAGTATTTTTAAACTCTAGTATCTATACTTCTACCTGAGTAATGAAGGTGAATACTTTTGACACCTCTGATGACAGAACTGAAAAAGCTTTTTTTTCCTTTTAAACCCTAAAAATGCATTCACACATAATGCAAACCTGACACCCTTGGGATTGCATCCTGACAATTTCACAACAACTTTATTCACTCTGTGTATTTAAGATGAAATTACAGTAGGAATGGGCCGGCCCACCTTTGGTTGTTATACATGCCATTTTATTTCCCCCTACCGATTATAAATATTCTTACAAATAGATATACTTTTGAGGAGGGGAAAAAAAAAAGGCAAGCACCTCCTAATATAGCATATCATCACGACTGCAGTTGGGTCAATTGCCATAGCAGGGTGGACATGTTTATATAGTTTGCCCCTGGGAGGCTGTTTATGTGAAGGATGCGGAGAATGCACATTATTCATGTTCTCAGCTTCCCAGATAAAGCCTCTATCTTGCTGTGAAGCCCAGCTTTGCATCACGTTACGCCTAAGCATCGGAGCTATTGATGTTTGAAATGGCAGTATGATGGGAGAAAATATAAAAAGGATACAACTGCTTTTAATACGTCTCTGTAGACCCGCGTGTATTCCTGTGGTTTATGCTTGAAAACTCAGCAATTGTTTACTTCACCATTCCCCAGTGTAATGGCTTCTTCTTCACTCTGTTACATGCGTTTCTAAACTTTGCCGTATGGCTCAAACATCAAACATTCAATCAAAGGTGCTCTCTCTCCCAAGAATAAGTTGTCTGTCATCAGATTTTTGTATACAAGAAAATGTTAAGAACCGCTTTTCTAATAGTCCTGCAACAGTGCCTGTGAAATACGAAGTAGTTGTTTATATCTGCTAAAGATGAATAGGTTAAAGATGAATAGTTTCTTGGATTCGGTGCCTAACCTTTTGAGGAGGCAGTTCAGGTTCCTGCTCAGTTTGCTTTAATACTACACGGCCAACGATAACCATGTGTGAACAATGTTCCTCTTTTGCTTTTATTAAACTGACATCTAGACCCCAACTGTCTCTTATTAACTTTGGCAACATTTGTGGCCAGGTATCCATTTGAACAAAATTCAATGGTTCCTCGTGAAGTTTATATATTCTCTCAGTGTCTGAATGATGTTTCTGGACTTTCACCGCACACAGTCAGGAGACATGCAGGTTGTGTTGACTCTGTACTGGCAGGAAATGCAAATTGTGTGTTTGTTTCTTGGTATAAGTCCTGTAATGATCTTGCAACCTGCTCAGGATGCATCTTGCCTCTTGTCTTGCTTGAGTGTAAAGTGCATCAAACATACACACACGCACACACAGAGGAGTGTTGTGTGGACAGGATCATGAACTTCATACATTTGGCACAAACATTAACTTGAATTTAAGGGCTCAAGGGTTATTAATATTAAAATTTGGTCAAAGGTCAGGATCATCTTCACTTTGCAGAAAATTGTTTTCTAACAACTCATTTTTAACCATAACTTTTTTTTTTTCATTCATACTCATGCAGTATATAAATATAAGAGTTTGAATGTAAATTGCAACCTGACGAACACCTCTTGTATTTCTCCTCATTTCAGGTTTGAAGAAATCGTCAAGAGGAGCAAAGTGGAATACCATGCTGGTGGTTCTACCCAGAACTCTGTGAAAATTGCTCAGGTTAGTCTTCTTAGGATCCCTGCAATGTATCTGGATTTGTTTTTAAAATATACAGAAGCATGCTTGTAACCTTGGGCTTGTCTGACTGGCAGCCCTGGGAATACGGAGCATAGCTGCAAAGCGCATTGATACATTAGAGTTTTAACTCTCGTTAATTCATCAGACCTGCCACGGAAAGAGAAAGGCGGGGAGGATTAATAATATTTACAGTGTTATCTAGTTGGCCTAATTTCCTGAGACATATCAAGCATCAATTACAGAGAATTACAAGTAGATGCAATTAACATGTCACAACAAATTATATCAAACAAATGCTGATCTTCTCCCTGGCTGTTAGACAGATTTTAGCATCTAAAAGAAACTGGTGATGGTCCAAATCTAAAATGACAATCAGAACTTTAGAAGATTATTCTATGAATTATTATTTTTTTTTTTTTTTTTTTTCAAATTTAAAATGACTGCAGTGAGTCTCTGAATTAGACATACAGTGATTAGCTGCTGATAAGGATTTGGTCTGCTCACAGTAAACAAAGAAAAGGCATCCAAGTGAAAAATAATTCTCCACCAAGGAGGAGAAATGAGTGCAGAAGTTAATTGAGAGACCAGTGTTTGCGAAAGCGGCAAGTGTTTCTAGTGTGTGTATGGCTTTTTATTTTTCATGTAGCAATGCAGTGTGTCAAGTTTGTGTGTGTGTGTGTGTGTATGTATGTGTGTGTGTATATATATATTATACCCATGTGCTGGTGCGTGTTTGTGTGTATTTAGCAAAAGATGGATAGAGAGCGAGGGAAAAGAGAACAGGCAGACCCTGAGGCTGCCACCATCTCCATGCTTTAGAGACAGTAAACATCCTTTAAAAGGAGACGTGGAGCTGTGCACCTCCATACAAACACTCTTTAATTATCAAGATCAGAAGCTTTTGCATAAAACTCAGTCACTCACAGACATTAACTGTCAGCTTCATTTTATTCTCCGGGCAACAAATCATCCTTATTTTTTTCATTTTAACTCTCAGTGGTTGATGCGGTTATATCTTAAACAATTCTGAACTCACTTTTTTCCGTGAGCCAATTACAAGGTTGAAAATGTAATCGCTCAATTTTCAACAGGAGACTGTTTCCTCCTCTCTCTTGTCATAACCGTAGCTAGAATAAAGGCATATACTCCGTTTGGTTAAGATGTAGACATTGGCGAAGACTTTTCATGTTTTATTTAAGAGGACACTGTAAGAATTGCCCTAAGCTGCAAATCAACTCCTTTGTGAAATTAGATGATGAAAGAGATTTTTATTGCTGGCCTTTTGCTGGAGTCGTCATGGCCTCTGTGCCCTGCGAGAAGCGTTCAGTCAACTAAATTGGTCTCATAATGGCATAGCAGGGCCTTGTCAAGTGTTATTCTACTCTGTTTATTTGGATATTTACCCCCTTCTGAGGGAAAATGTACAGCTGATTTTGAAATGCTCAAGATAACAAGTGTGTTTTCGTCCCATACCTCCAAGCCTCAGAAACAGTTTCTGTCAATATATACCTTCAAGCACTGACTCTTCCACATTTCACTCTCAGTTGATGGTGTTCTTTTATGAAAAATGTATAATGCATAACTGGCTCCCAGATTATCACATTGTAGCACCTGCAATATGTGAAATTTCAAACTCTGCTGTATTGTGGAAGCTGAACCTTCAAACACGGATGATATGCACTGCAGCACTGAATCCACATCAAAGGGTCCCAGTGACTAAATGAGATGCTCGATCCGGGGTAGGTTTACTCAGGAGCACCATCACCGCTGGAGGAGGGAGAGAAATGTTCAGAAGCTTTGCACAGGAATTGCTACGCACGCCCGGGAAAAACCCAGGGTGTGGGAGGATCAATGGCTGCCAGAAGAACTTGTACTTCCCTCCAAAACCCAAGCTGTAATAGGTTAAATACTACAGATTCATCGAAATCAAGAAAAACTAAACCTCGACTTTAGGAAGATACAGAATCGATGGTAATTGGATTTGATCAAATACGAATTGACCATGAAGGAGCTTAGACGGATGACTGTTGCTCCCCTTTAATCACTGTTTCTGCCTTTTATACAGAAGCAATATTTGCTTGGTTACGGTCAGTGGTAAATTAAATTTTCACTTCTCTATATTCAAATCACACACTATGACAAACCTTTTTTTTTTTTGATATATGTTTTTATTGGCAGATTGTTTCCACAATACAGAGCAAAACAGATGAACATACCTTTTTTTTTTCCTCCCTCTCCCCATCCCTCCCCCCATGGTTATCATCATTAAGTTTCCTTTGGGAATAGCAAAAAATAAATAAAAATAAACAAAAAATAAAACAAATAATAATAATAAAATTTAAATAAAATAGTAAATTAATAAAAATAAAAAGATACTAATATAGTGACATAAAAGTAGTAGTAGTGCAATGAATGTAAACTTAAATAAGAAAATAAAGTGAGAACGAAACCGAGATGGGTTATCTAGAGATTAAATAATTATTTCTTAGATCAATAATTAGCAATTCCAGTAGTAGTCACAAGTTATACTAGTAAACACTTGAGTCGGAACACTATGACAAACTTAAGGTCTCTGAATCGATATCAAAAAAATATTTGTGCTTCCCTAGCTGTTCACAAGTGGTACTGAATAAGCCTTAGATCTTGTTTGGGTAAAGTCAGCGAACTTGCAAGCATGTAGGCAGACCTCTGTGGCTCTGATTCTTTTGAAAAAAGTGTAACATTAGAAGAAGGTTGGAGGTTGTTGCCTCTGCCCAGGCTCTAACAAACACCATCCCCTTAAGGGGCATCCATCATAAAGGCTTACTTGCTGGATGTTGCAGGGCTGCAAGGTAACGAAAACCAGCCCAGGGTTGCCTGCTCACATGCAGCCTCGCACATCAAAGGGCTTTTTGCTCAGATAGGACACGGCGGGAAACAACAGTCTCATTTTTTTTTTCTTCAGTTATTTCCAAAGTTGAAAAAAAAAAAAAAAAATCAAGAAGAAGAAGTGACTTTTCTGAGCATGTGATCCAGAATTTTGTTCGTCCAAGCATGCATGGTGTTTATCACAGGTGACAGAAATGGTGGCGGGAGTCAGTTGACTGGAGGGCTGTATCAACAAGCACAGTCAATTCATTTAGACAGAACATCAAAGTCCTCCAACAGCTCCTAAGGGCTCAGAGATTGAAGTCTGAGCAGAGACAGACTCATAGGGAGTTACTGCTGCTACGAGGGAAGTAGATCCTACTCTGGCTGCCTCGTGTAAACCATGCACTCTCATTAGGTTCCCCACAAATCAACAACATTGACATATTGTATTTCTTTGCATTCTGAGCAGGCTTTGTAACCAGTCACCAAATGGACAAATTGCTTTGTCTAAGTGCTTTGGCTGTAAATGTGTCGGAAAACGTTTTGACGAATGATATTTTCTTTTTCTTATTTAGATTTTTGTGCACTTTTTAACATCTGCATCATCAATTCAATATGATGTCTTAATTATTGTTTAGAGAGGGAATGTCTTTGAAAGATCTTCTGTCTCTGTCGTGGCTGTGATGCCTGTTTAACATTTCCTCAGACTTGGTCAGTCGTGGAACGGGTGAATGGGGCCCAACCTCGGTTGTTGGCTCCGAGCTCTTAATTGGAAACTCATGTGCACAACACTGTTGAAAGTTGTATTTAAATAACAGAAAAATCCCACAGCACCCCTTGACTTGGAGAAAGTTCCTCACCAGCTCATATTTTGCAATGAGAATACTTAAACTGGTTTTGATGTCTCATTGAAGGCAGTGACTTATTTCTTGGGGTGAAAATATTCCATGACCTAATGTTTGGCTTTTACTGCTCGTTTTGTTAAATAAATAAAGAATGGAAACTTGCCTCCATTTGAAAGGGCTAAATGAAGAAATGCCTACGTCTGGTACCACTTAGAGGAAAGAGGACAGTTAAGGAGAAAGAGTGGAGCTTTTGTGTTTTATACTGTGCGACTGAACTTTCAAGAGGATGTGCTTTTTTTCTGTAAACTGGGGTTTCTGTAATTTTTTCTGTCACTTAATGTTTTTTTCTCACATTTGATGAACAGCGTTGAAACAAATATTCTTTGTCTGTTAAGAGACCTGGGTGGGGGGGGGGTTGAAACATTTGATGCCGCCTCATACTTGGATTCCGAGTGTTTTTGATCAGATTAAGTGAGCTTGTACTTGCATAGATCACAGCACAGCTGTGCAGAAACGAGCATGCTAATGACCGATTTAAACCCGAACCCTGGTGGGCTTTTGAGGTTCATGCCACAGAAATCAACCCTCTTAAGTACGTGCCTGTTGGTAAAACAAAACCCTCTTGTTTGTTTTAAGACGGGTTAATTGCAGAACCGCTGCTGGCACCCGCTCTGAGCCGTTTTATGGCACTGGGGTCTTGTCGTTTCCTTCCTCTTACGAAGCAGTGAAAGGTCACAGTCTGTTAAGCTGCTTGTGAGAGGTGCATGAATCCAAATGGACTTTTTTTTTTCAGTTTTTTTTTTTTTTTTTTTGCGTTATTCTCATCCCCACTCACTAGACATTCCAGGTGTGCAAGCATACACTTTACGGGGGCTGCTATTGTTTTCCTCGGCACAAGCGGAGGAAGCAAAGAACGCCTCATTCGCTTTGATGAGCGATGTGTTCATGCGTGGGCTTCAATGTCACCCGCCATGAGGCAGCTGTGAAGTTGCGGCTCGTGTCTGTGGTGCCATTTACTCAATGATGAAGCGAGGAGATCTCTGTTGGTTCCACATTCACCTCCCCTTTACGCAGTTGTACACACACTCTCTGAGCATGTGTTCCTCACACCTCAACTGCATGTCAGAGCTAATACTATCATTCATTAAATATCAAGCTCTGTGATCACAGTGATAGCCGCAGACTCGAGTGATTATGCAAGGTTTTATGATCAGAAGGCATTAAAAGTTGATGGCCCTGCCCCGCAGTTCCCATCTTCCTGTTTCATTAAATGTGACTCTCACAATATTCTTCTTTTTTTTAATTATTTCTTTTATTTCAATGTTCCTGTCGGATGCAGAGGAATTTGTTGCCGGAGCAAGGACTGGCACAGTTTGTCATATAGGTGACATATCAACATCCCTGTTGAAGTTAATTTGCCATCAAATTTGCAACTTAATTCAAGCTGCCAAAGGGAAGACAAGGGGAGTAGATTTTTCACTCATAAGTATGCATTGGAAATAGTGTTGATTAACACTAAGGGCTCGAGAGACAGACGCGCAATGTGTATCATCTAGCCTCAGAGGCTGGCACTGGGATTGAATGTGATATCTTGCATAACGTGTCCTTGGTTTAAGTCCTTGATTCCAGGCTCAGGAAGAAAGGCTGCACCATTGGTTTGCTTGTGTGTTTTTTATTTATTTATTTTCTGTGCTTGGCTGCTGTACAGCTGTGCAGGCTCCAGGCGAGCTCTGAGTGAAATCTGAAAGGACTTGTGAAGTAGACAGTAGTCGGTATATCTGGCAGCATTAACATGTCAAAATACAGGAAGGTGTTTTGTGCAGGACACTTTGTACGGCTGATATGTTGCAGCACCTATGATGCACAGGATATGGGGGAGAAAAAAAAGGTGCTTAACTGACTCTGGAAACATTTCAGTCTGTAAACAATAGCTCATTAATCCATCCATAATTGGACCCATTTGTTGACACAGGTCGAGTAACGAATGAAGGGATGATTTTGTATTTTACTGAACTGCTCTGCGTTTTCGTTTCGACTATTGAACGATGCCCCTCTCTCACATTTCCCCACAGAATGCCTGTGGCAGTAGTATTTATTTGGCACATTCTCAGCATGCTCCCACTCTTGCGGTTGAAGTGTTGCATAGCAACTGATAAAAACAGCTTTAAATATTTTGGTTAAAATGGTTTTAAGAAAATAAAGAACAGCCTGCAATTACTGTTCATTTCTCCCAAGTTCATAAGTTTAAGGAGTTGTACAGTTGTGCCAAGTAATAAATAAAATGCTAAATTAGGCTTTTGTGTTGGCCTGGAAATAAGAAAAGAAAAACTGTGCATCTGAAATATCGTGTCCCCTCGTGCCAATTCAGTTATTCATCTATTTCTGTTTTGTTTATCGAATAAACGCTGGCAGCTGTCTGCACCTTCACTAATTCACAAGTGTTTTGAAACAAAGCTTGCAGGAGTTTTTCAGAGTGCAGCTCGGCTCAGTTTTCAAGCCAACTGAGTATATCTTTGACAAGATGGAAAATGAGTAGGTGAGTGCAAATTTGAAGTGATGTGCCTCAGGAAAAGGGATAGGGATGTAGCGACGAGGATGGGGGCGCATGTGGAGAGAGAGAAGCCTGGATGACGCACAGCAGGTGACAGACAGACACTAATAGTAATGGCTCTTATCAGTGCTTCGCTCGCTCCCTCTTTTCACATGGGCTCTGACATCCACCTCCTACTCCACCCTCTCTATCTAGCAGGGGGTGTTGGGAGCTCGCTGGGTTGTGCAGCCCGCTCAGATGGAAAGAGCCTGCCAAACACCGGTCCCCTCACATATAAATTGCATCATTAACATTGCCTAGATTATTCCAGGCTCTCCCACCGGGTTTATGGCAGCATTGGCTCAACTTAACTATTTGACTCACTGAAGACATTCCGGTTTCCTGAGAGAGCTGTGTTTAGATCTGCAGTGAAACTTGCCAGTTCTCTTCTCTCTCTTAAGGTTTTAAACAATTCCAGAGGAAATGTCTGTTTTTTTCCACTCAGTGAACCTTAATATGTTGTCTAATGTGCTCATTTTCTGTCCTTAGTTGTTAACTGTCGACTTGTGACTTATCGTGCTCACCAAAGGAAACTGGTTTCTATCAGTGGTGGGATAAATGGTCAAAGTTAGAGACTCTTTCAAATGTCTCTAACACATGTGTTAAGCACTAAGAGCATTCAACTCATGTTTGATTACCACTGACGACCAATGTTGTACAATTCTGTCGTGTAACCTAAAACAACATTGACCAGAATATAAAAATATTCAATTTCTACAAACGAAAGGGAAAAAACATCCCACTTGTTTATTTATTCAGAAAAAGGATCCAGTGTTATTTATTCTACCAAAATGTGTGAACCTTGCTGTCAGTATCTGATGGGAGCGTTTTGTGTAGCAGCGACTGCAGTTCAACTTTTCTTGTAAGTTTTTATCAGTCTAACTTGGTTTGTACAGGACGGCTTCGACGCTGGAGATGTCTGACGGTTTCCTTATGTGACCTGCTCGTTCAGGTTCTTGCACAACATTTCTGTTGGATTAGGGTCACGACTTCAACTCTGCCATTTCAAAACATTAATTTCATTCTTTGTTAGAACAACTTAGGTAAAGGGAAGGCAATTAATTTCCCTGGGGGGGGGGGGCACATGAAAAACTGGGACTGTTGCAGAGGCTCAAACTAATAACTTGAACTCTGCTCTGCTAAATATGAATTTTATTACGTTTTAAAGAGCAGTAAATTTGTTAATTGGTTTGGATAAGCTGCTACTAGTAAGAGTAAATGTTTAAAATTAGAAAATGGAAATAGGAAGCAGGCAAACGCCCTCATGCCTCCTGCATCCCTTTGACAGAAGAATAGAAATGCAGCGGTGACACATACTGCCTGTGTACAGTATCAGAGTGAAAGCTGATGAGTTCAAGCTGAACATCTCAGGGAGGAAGAAAAGAGGAGATCATCAGTGTTGGCAATGTTGGTGACAATGTTATGCTGCAGTTGTCTTACAGGGGGTTACAAATTCTCTTTTAAAGCTTTCACAAGACTGTACTTTTCAGGGCCAATTAGGCCTCTTTCCCTTGTAGTTTAATATTTATTCTCTTGTGCAGCAACAACAAAAGCAAATTCACTCACTCTTGCCTTGCTTCTCACAAAACTCTCAAATCTCTGTTCTGAAGCCACATACTACTTTACGCGATACTACTTTGCCGAAGGATGAGCAATCAAACTTCAACTGGTTTGTAGTCATAACCAGTATTACCGTGTTGAGGTTTGTGCTGGTGCATAAGTGCAAAAAACTATGTGATTGAGCGCTCTTGTCCTTATTAAGACAACTCTTTCTATGTTACATCATCAATAAACTTTATTAATCTTCTGCACAAATTTGCATTTTGCCTCCCGGTATATCACACACTTCCAAAATACCAATTTCAGCTCACTTCAGACTTCATTTCAGTCACCCTAGCCTGCATCCGCTTCAAAGTCGAACATTTTCCTCATCTGATTTGGACCATTGTTGGTCATAACATCTGCCAGCTTTCTCCCATTCCACCTTGTCCAAGCATGCTGTTACCTCTGGGAACTAATCACTGCCTGTGGTCGTCTCTTTCATTGACCGCATTGTTGCAAGCTCTTTTGTAATTGCAGTCTTTTATTATCCCATGTTTAAAGTAAGGGAGTAAGTGAGCTGTGTCGCCAACATCACAGCTCTCATCCAAAGCCAAAGAGAACAGGGAAAAACTCAAAGTTTTCTGCTTGGCTTTAGCTTTGCAGCTCTATATTTTCATCAGCATCCTTGATCCTTCTTGTTACAGAATGAGGATGGGAGAAGGATACACTCCTGAATGCTTCTTTTTCATAAGAGCATTTAGACTTTCTGACGTGGCCCTGGGGCGGTATCATGCCCATGTCTGACCTGGGTGTTCAGGGTTGTTCCTGACTCGGTTGCTCTTGAGATTCAGTCTGTGGTCATATGTCTTGACAACCCTTTAACATTTACTGGCATTAATCCAAATTCATTTTTCCATCAAAAAAAGTGAGGCAATTCAGCTATCCAGGCTGAGGCAAACGAGGCCCAAACCACAATACTACAGTACCTCCTCCGTTCCACTCACATGGTATAACTATTCAACAAGAATTTGTATGTCTCGGTATGAGTGCTCAAACACTGGGGTGCTTGATTAATTTATAAAAAGGCAATACAAGCATCATATCAAGCAAAGTCATCAAATTCGGACAAGCAAGTTTTTTTTGTCATAATTATAAGCTATTTTTGTTTTCTTAAGTTAGCAATATGAATAACTAGCGCTCTCAAGCGATTAAAAAAATTGAGCGATTAATCAATTAGGCCCAAACACAGTGACAGGCAATCAATGTCCACTTCAAGGTGTGACTGACCGTTGTTTTTCCACCCCTAAAAACTCAAGCGCAAACACAGATTTCATAATAAAGGCAACTTGCAAACAGAAAAAGTAAAGTTAGAGATTAAAAAATAGTAATTAATTAATCGCAATTAACACGCTAATTTCACACCCGTATGGATAGCTAGCGTTATTGATACATGAAACATTTCTTGAGACAATACTGTTAATTGAAATAATGAATAAAAAATTACACAAGATAGTTTGTGAAGCATTGCTCATTCAAGGTAGCCCCTTAAAAGGCACCATACATTTCTGACCTGATGACCTTCTCCTGCTAAAATATTTTTTTAAGAACATATTTACATATTAAAGAGTTGATCACATAACAGGCAGACGGTAGAAGAAGGAAATACTTTTTTTTTCTCAAAGATGTACAATCGAACCATCAGATTATTCCTCACGTGAGTTCCAAGTACCAATAGTTTATAAAGCATTCATTAACACTTAATAACCAGAAAGGGCAACTCTTGGAAACATAATTCCGGGGGATTCACACTGCTGCAATTCCACTTCTTGTCATATTCACAGGAGCCGGACTATGATGTGTGATTTTTCTTGGACATGCCCCTATTCTATGATTCAGTCATGGTTGGGTCAGTATTTGTAAACTTAATGTTCTTATCTATGTAACCAAAATGTATACACAACAAATCAGAACCACAGTTGGCTCATAAATAGTACAAGTAGGACTTGAATTTAACAGTCCTGTGATCTATAATACAGGCAGACCCCAGACCCTGCCCCCTTGGTTGGCTACGACATACTGAACAGCTGATTGCAGAAGGTGGAACTCTATACCTTCACACCATCATCAAAAGGCAGCTGTTGCACCAACTTTACTTCACTATTGTCTTCCCACTTCCCTTTATCCTGGTGTACATTTCCACATTTGGTGTGCATGTCTTTAGTGTGGCATTCACCCACTTTCACTGTGCCTGGGATCAAACTTTGACTGATGAAAAGTCAAGTTTATCCCAAGGTCCAGAGGTCGGGTCACATCAGCGTTTCCCATAATCTACAGCAAAATCAACAAAAGGGGCAAACTATGAGTTTAAGGATCTTTCTCTAAAAATTAAATAAATAAATAATCTTAAAAAAAAAAACGTCATACAGGAGAGAAGTCTTTGTTACATCCACATAGCCAAGTCCAATGTTAATCTTATAAGCTGTACAAGTCAAGGTAGTTAGGGTTCCTTTTAAGCTCTGTTGACATCTGAAGTAGGGCGAGATGGAGTTTCCTCCTTAGATCAGTTGGCAATTAACTCTGTAATTACTATCTAAGGTCAGGGTTAAGCTCAGAGTGAAAGGTTGGAGCAGCAAACATTTTTATATTATCCTCTTACTCTATTATCCTTTTCTTGCTGCGACAAGGTTTTACCTCATGGGGAGAATATATTACATAAAGCCCCTTGGCAATTACTCCTCAATGAATATCTGCGTGGCGTATAGTCCTATGATTAATCTGGGATCTCCTCTGCCCCTGTCCGACTGCAGACCTGCTTCTGCTTACCATGCAAGTTTCATTTTCACCTGAACAAATGGCTCCTTTAAACAAAAAGCGCCAAGCTTTTACTTTTACTAGCTGCTTGGAAGAAGAAAAAAAAAAAATCAGGAGGGCACAGCCTCTTGCAGTCATAACAGATATCTCAACACATGCAAAAAGTAAGGTTGGGGTCAGAGTAGTTGGTGGTGGGTAGTTTTTTGTTTTGTTTTTGTTTTTATGAATGGTCAGACGCTTATTAGTGTTGAATAAAGGAACATTTATTTTTGTGCTTCGGCCTGCAACAGCTCCAGGAAATAGCTCAGTTTCTTGATCATGAGCAAATCCTATTAACTTACAGTGCTGTCACTCAGGGTAATGGGCTCCACCTTGAGACTTAGGAGAGCACTTTTCCCTCCGACACACTGATACTGGTGTCTGGAGGGCTCGCCGTTGGCCAGTCTAACACTTGGGCAGAGACTAATCAAGCCAAATGATCTTCTGGGCTGGAGCAACATAAAGTGAGGATGTTGATATCCAGAGAGCTCATTCAACAGGCTCCTTCACACGTCCCTAACTCAATACCAAAGGATCAGCGCATGGGATCAGTTCAAGATCAGGTTATTTGAGCCCCTGAGAATCGTAAAGTGATCCCCAAGCAGCTTTTGCTTTCTCAGGAGTGATCAGAGGTGTCGGATCTTTTATAGACTACCAGTGCCAGGGCCAAAGGGGGGGCTCCTGGGGGTCTCCATTTATTTCTTTCCAGCAAGGGAAGGATGGTGTCTGAAAGTGTTTGTTCTGTATGAGAGGAGAAAGTGAGAAGGAGAAACTCTATTTACAGTTATGTGGGTAACCACCGTCCCAAAGCCAATTGGTAGAGAAACTCCAATATCTTTTAGAGAAAACATGGTTAGCTCTAGTTTATTATTTTCTGTCAGCAATCTGATGTTTCAGAAATGACTGTAGTTAGTTTAAAGCTGCCACATACTGTAATTATCTTAAAGTGAGAACCTCTGGAAATATGGGCGCTCTTTATCAAAGCAAAACCACTCCACTTAAAATGCAGTGGATTGAAAATCCCATTTGTTGGTCGAGTCAAATTGCTCATTTCCACACATTTTGCACATGTTTTTTTTTGAGTGTTGGCAACTATGTAAGCCTATAAAATCTAATTTAAACACGTCCTAAATACATTTGACGCCATGTTATTGCACTGATGGATCGTCTCAGTCTGGGCCTTCTCATAAATCCATGTAGAATGGCATGTTCTTCTCGTGTCACCATTACCCCTTGTGCCTGCTGTCATCCAGCTGTCTTATGTCTACAGAGTTACAGTGTGCACCTGTCAAATACAATTTATGGCATGCAATTTGCTGTGTACCCTGGGAGTTGCAGCTTCTTGAGAACTTTTTTTTCCCTCTTTGTCCTGTATTTGATGCGTCTGCTGCGGAAATATAATTTGTTTTCTTTCAGATATGTTGAGTGACCGCATGATGTTTTTTTTTTTTTTCATCTTTATTAAACCTAGGTTACCTTAAGCAATTTAAGCAACTATATATAATAATTGCACCCCCCCCCCCCAAGGTTTAAATTGAGGCTCTTATTTCTGAAAGTAGCTCCATTTTGCAAGTATTTTGCTTTGCCTGGACAGCAGCTTTAGCTGGCTGGCGTTGAGCTGTCATCAGCTTTGTTTGATACAGTGAAAGGAAATGAATTTACAGCAATTAGATGTTTGTTCTGTGTCATTGTTTCTCGACTGCACCACTGCCGCTGGTGCTCTCAGTGAGGATTATCACCCCTAAGAGGGGGAAGCATTACAAAATGACAGCCTCTCATGTCGAACAAGTCAAGCTGATTCTGTGAATATAGAAGAGGTTCCCACCACAC
This sequence comes from Cololabis saira, assembly GCF_033807715.1. NCBI lineage: Eukaryota > Metazoa > Chordata > Actinopteri > Beloniformes > Belonidae > Cololabis > Cololabis saira. Next base: position 32,552,648 of record NC_084605.1, on the reverse strand, counting down.
GCTCTCTTGCATGTTAAGGGAGCAGCGTTAACCTTGTTTTGATTTGCATCTCCTTAGCAATTAAGATAATATGTCGTAATTAGAGTTTTAATGTACCGCTGTGAGATTTTTGATAATTACACAGAATTCTCTGCAGTGATTTTCCCATTGCCTGTTTGCCTTTACAGATGAATTCATGGCTGATTAGACCACATTTGAATTACATTGTAAAATATCTTCCCACATGTCCCTGTTAAGCTGAGTTTCTCAGTATAACTGTGAAGCACTTAGCATTGTAACACCAATGTTTGATAGTAGAAGCAGGTTGCTCCATAAAAACAAGACGAGGTGGAACTCAACCACGAGTAATTAAGTGTAAAGACTGGTTGGTTTAACACAATGCTGAGTTGCTGTCTTGCACTGAATCACTCTGTCCTCTACTCCTACACTGTTCTTAACAGAACAAACACTCAGTTTATGGGAGCTGAGATTTGGGACACCAGACAACCTGACAGATTTGTTGTCCTTTATTCTTTATTTCAATTTTTATTTTCTTATTCGAGGCATCTAGAAATGTTTTCCATACATTGAGGTATCTGAGTTTGAATGGACTGATATAATTTGTACTCAAATGCATGGAGATCTTATCAACTTAATTTCACATCAACTGATAGAGATTTTTATTTTTATTAAGGATGATATGAGATAACAACGGTAAGGAGATGGACAACAGCTGGTAGCCAGTGTAGCTAAATAAAGATTTGGCTCCATTTAGCTTGCTTGCTTTTTTTCCCTCAATTTTTACATTATTTTTGTGGGTGTGTGTAGTAGTTAGGGTTGTCCCGATCAGGATTTTTTAGCTCCCGATCCGATCCCGATCACTTGAGTTTGAGTATCTGCCGATCCCGATTTTTCCCGATCCGATCACTTTTTTTGGCTCCCGATACATTTCCGATACTTTTTCCCAATCAGATACATTTTGGCAAAGAATTAAGTAAAAAAGTAAAGTAAAAAAAAGTAAAGTAAATTAAGTAAAAAACTGTATTGTCCATTCTCTCCAACATGGACATATTTTTGTTTTTTCACTGACTGCATCATTGGATCAAAACAAAGCTTATCAGCTCTGGTGCCACAAAATGTAGAAACATGAAATTGTAAACTAAAACAAAAAGTTCAGAATAGTAAAATAACAAAAATAAATCAATTTCACTTCAAAAGGAGGTAGTTTACTTACGAGGTTTAAAAGTTGAATGACATCCAGTCAAACTCACAATCAATAAGAAAATGAAAATACATTTTGGCTTAACCGTAGTGCAGAATTCTCAACAGCATGAAATGAATAGCAGCAGATATTCATTGTGGCTGTTATAGTTTTCTGTCACTGTGTTGTGCTGATGTCACGCAGAGCGTAGGAACCAATTGTGGTTGTTCATACACGGACCCTTTAGACCGTAACACCAGCCTGCAAAATAGCAGTCCGTCATCCCTGTGTTGTTACCGAGTCAATAAAGTGGACCAAAAGATGATTTACGAGTGACGGATAATCATTTACATAACACTACAGTCACTTTTCTCCGACCGCTTTTCTTTGTTTTTAAAACTTTCAGACCGTTTATCTGAGCGTAGCCTAGCTGCTGTTAGCTCTCTGTTAGCCACGCTTCCTTCCCCACCAGCACAAACGATTCTTCAGCCGCCGGCGCTGCCCAAAATCTTACAATAAACACACATCAACTGTCTGTATTGTTAAATGCAATTATAAAATGATTAAATAATTAATATATGTTAAAACATAGGCACAGAGCAATAAGCAAACAAATAAGACGAACTGGCCTGGAGCTGCTGGAGCCGCTCTGAGCTGCAGCTGGGGCTCAGAGCAGAGCCGCCCGGCTCTTCTGGCCGCTGCGCCGACTCCGCGCTCCCAGCGCTACCGGGTCGCGGAGTCGGAAACCAGCCGGCCGAGCCATAACAGTATGTCCCAATACTTTTTTGGCCGATCCCGATCTTTTGAAAATGACGTGATCGGGCCCGATCGATCGGCCACCCGATCGATCGGGACAACACTAGTAGTAGTAGGTGTTTTAGTTATTTATTTAGCAAGATCTAATTTTTCATGTTAGAATATCATTTTCTAAGTCATTTGAAGGAACATTTGCTGAATTTTGGGAAACATCGCCTACATCTAAGCTGATGGGCAAAAAACCAGCCGGAGTAACTTTGGACCAGTTGCTCCAGGCGACAACGGGGTATCACTTTACGGCTCTGTGTCACACGTCAACAATTAGCCAAGAAATTACCTCAAAGAACTACAGTGAACATCGTGGCGGAAGCAACAAAGAGACTCAAAAGTGATGACATAAGAGACATAAGGAGAGTGACTTAACCAGAGACTAAACAAAAGAAAATCGCGGACAGTTCTTGACTTAACCTCCACATCTAAAGGGTGACTTGATGAGCTGAAAATTAGCACAACCATCGGCCACCATCTAACCAAACGGTACTGATTCCGTTTAATCGGCTAAATCCATGAGTCACTTGAAACTGGCAACGGTAAAGCTCATAGGAACTTTTACAAAGGTCAAAGAGTGAAGAGGGGACAACAGATTATCCAATGAAAAGGCTTACAGGCATCTGGATCGTATTGATGTTCAGTGGGAGCAACAGCCGGCTCATGCAATCCCACAGAAAATCTGTACAATCCTCAATGCTGACCATGCGAGTCGATAAAACCCTCAAATCAACACACTTTATTGCATATAGTTCCGTGCAGCAGAGCAGTGAAAGTACCCGTCCTGACACCAGTCCCTGGCTAAAAGTGCTTATAATGTAGGGCCGGGGATCGATTCAAATGTCAAGAATCGATTCGATTCCGATTCTTAAGATTAGATTCAGAATCGGTTATCAAGATTTGATTCGATCCGATTTGATTCCGATATTGATTAGGGTTAGTGTTAGTAAAACTGTTTTTTGAGCTGTTGCATGAATTATATGACTGTAGTTATGCAAAATATTACTACTAGTATTATATTGAGATTCAACAGCAAGTATTGGCAGCTAATGATGCTGTAAGGACCAATCAGCTCCCAGAATGCTGATAGAACTGCAAACAGAAACATCATGTGGGTCAGAATTACCAAACAGATCCAGGGAGGAAACAGAGACGGATGAAATCGGTTTTATTTTTTCCCACATTCCATTTTTATTTGTTCCATTTTTGGTCTATTTTGGTTTTTAATTTTTGAGCATTCGGTTTTTAGCATTTTTTGCAAATGTAACCCCAAGACAGTATATAAAGTAATGAAATATAGACAATTTATGCAATTATAACCTTTAATAATAATTTATAACACTTTAATGTTTTCATACCTTTAAACACATTTAAAGCATTTAAAACATGGCACCAGTTATTCTCGTGTCCAACAAAACATTCCTTTTTTGGGGATAAACAAAAAAATAAACAGAAGTTGTAATGTAATGATGAAAAAAAAAATACATGAATAAATAAAATAAAAATAAAATAAATAAATTAAAAAAATCAATCTTTAGACATATGAATCGATTTTTAGAAATCAATATGAGAATCGATTTAGAATTGGGAAATCGATTTTTTTCAACACAGGCCTATTATAATGGAAACCTGAGCCTCAGAACCGGACTACAGAACAACAGGAGAAGATGACCTGGTCGTATCTTCTGTTACAGCTTATTGCATGGACAGCCAGATGATGTGTTTTGCTCAGTGTCAGTAGAGATGTCACCAGGTTCCTGTAGGCGATGAAAGAAAACCAGCAAATCTAGCCTGATACTCTTGAGTAATGCGGATGTTACTTCGGAAGCGGTACCAACCAAAACAATCTGTGGAACCACGTACATCGCTTCATAGCAACGCTGTATCCAGGTGCTGTAAGCCTCTTTGAGCTGGGTGAAATGCCCCATAGCCATTGATCTAAGACGGTTTGATGAAAATGACAAGACGATCCACATTTTACGCCAACATCTAAGCCTTGATCTGTGGAATGTGCTGGAAAAATGATCTATGCAGGTCACGTCTTGCAATTTACAAGACATAAGCTGCAGATTGTATGCGGCTAATGTGCCTGAGACCGCAGGACATCTTGGCGGGCTTTTTTTTCGCAGAGTTCGGGCCACAATGTTGTCAAAACTGTTGTGGCGAAAATTAGCAGGGGTTATAAGGTATTTAAAATATTAATGTTGTGGCTGATAGATGTAGCATTTAGCCGGATTACTAAAATGACTAAATCAGATAACATTGACAGGAAAGCTTTAATCCTACAAAGCAGTTCAACATTTTTGAAATGTGGTGGTTAAGTGTTTATTTTCTATTTAATCACCCCCGTGACATGATATAATGAATCCATTTAAGACTTAATTGGTGGTGCTTTAGCAGGTAAAACTGGCATTTTGAAATTGATGGCTTACCTACTCCCCTGCAGCACTAAGATTATTCCACAGGATGCATATTTCATCAGTATTCCTAACCACAGTACATTAACTACGATTGTTTGTGTGTCTGCCTGGGTATTCATGCTGCTGTTTCCCAGGTGCTTGTTTTATTCAGCACGAGACAGCAGCCAATATTCCCCTTGGCCTTTTCACTACAACAGCACAAACCAGTCAATATTGGCAGGAGAATATTTTCCTGCCCCAAGCTGCCACAGTATCAATACTTGAGCATGATAACCAGGGCCAGGGTAAATGAACAGAGATATGCAAAGAAAAACTAAACCTGAGACCTCTTTGTGGTGCGAAATTGGCCACCACAAAAGAATTAATGACGGATCCTTCCAGCATAATTGTCTAATTATGCCGGGCAGATGGGGCACTGCTTTAACTAGGACACATTGTGCTACCTCTCCAGACTCTCCACAACAAAAGGCAAACCAGTGTGACAGCCTCTTCAGCAGTGAGTGGGAGCCTGGGTGAAATAAAGAAAATGGAGAGAGAGAGTGGAGCAGAGGAGGAGGGGGACTCGGTCTGTCACCAAGCCATTCCTCCACTCGATATGTTACCACAGAAACAAATGTATGGTGTAAACACTGCGTGGATCGCAACTCCTGGGAGGTGAATCACTGCAGTGTAATGAGGTTGGTTTACATGCTGCTTCTCAGCTTCCCACCCAGGCTCAGCTCAATACTTAAACCCTCTAATTAAAGAGAATCGGCCACTCGATAATTGATCACATCGCGGCATACGCCTTCACTGTAAGGCGTCATGCCACTGTTTATTAGAGCTGTCTGCCTGCTTTGTCTCCCGGGAAGAAAGAAAAAAGGGAAATGCTGCAGGCAAAGAATAGGTAGGGATGAAGAAAAGGTAAACATGTAAAGAAAATAAATCTCAGCCTCTGAAGGGCTGTCACAGTACAACCTCAAATCAGAAAAAAAACGCGTTAGAAGCTTTAATTTACTACCATATAGCTATTTTTCCATTTCAGGCTTGGATCCAGGACTTTTTTTTTTATTTATTCAGACATGCTAACATTATGCAGTCAGGCTGCTCTTAATTCTTCTTTTTTTTCTTTCCTGTTTGTTTGTTTTATGTTTCCATCTGACTAATCTCCACACTTGTGACCTTTCAGGTGGCTGTTATTGATCCATGTTTTTCTTACTTGTGATGGTTGTTGTGTTGTTTTAAGGCAGGAAGTGACAGGACCTCGTATTGAGCATCTACAGCGTCTGACTATAGATTTCCTTTGACTCCCCGAGCCATGGGGAAATCGCTGAGTTTTAGAAATTGATCCATTGAACCTAAATGTATCTCCAAAGCTGGAATTGGGGCTGGAAGAAACATGTATTGGCAGTGTTCCTTCAGCAGCTTTATTTCATTTTTTTCTTTTTTTGTATCACTATCAACCAGACAGTAGCATGTATTTGTGGTAAGTGGGTCTTGAGTAAATACGTAATGTACACCTGCAGAGCAGATAGGGCAGATATTTACAAGTGGAGCTGAGCAGGTGTGAAGATGAAGAATATGTATGACTGCAAATTTCTCTTGAAGCAGTGGCTCCTACGTATACTTGACTTTTCCATCACATAGCAGTCTAGACTCATGCTGCCTGACTATTACACCTTCAGTCATTAGTCATTTTAAATAATACAGTATTTTTCCGATTAACTGGGTTATGGCTAAATGTTAACTCCATTATGTACGTCATTATTACCTTGTCTACTAGATATGGAAATGTGATGTTCGGGGGGGGGGGGGCGCGGGGGGGTTAAGGCTAATTGCTACGATTAATTCATCAAAGTGACTTTTTGAGTAGAGCCATTGTTAGATTTGCTCTGTAAGTTACTTTTCATTTGTATTTATGAGCCTTAAAGCAGCTGAACTTCAATCTCAAACAAATAGTTACTGTTTTCCTGGGCTTGATGTTTTTTTTTGTGCAGGATGATCTGATCAGTCTGTCATGACTGCCTTTGCAGCAACCCATTTGGCACCTCACCAAAAAGAAACATATTATTACAAAGTGGGTGTCACTTCCTTATGCCAGTCACAAAGTGCTGGTTTGGCATTTCTGAATTCCTGTGGTTAGCAGCTGTTAGCTATTGCTCTGACAACCTTTAAAAGAAGCCCACTGGGATTTTCCCATCATTAAAAGTTATTAAAAATGACTTTTCAAGAAGAGTAGAAACTCCTTTACCATTGATTGAGACTAATATAGGTCTTTTGTGCTTTTATTTTGGAGAATTGGTTGCACCATCTTTTACAGCAGAACTTCACCTCAGAGTTGCATTAAAATTCCTTTGAAAACACTTAAAAATGAGAAAGCTGTCAGATCTGTTCTATAGCCGCATAATCCTTTAATCCTTAAAATATCACCATTGTTAATTATGAATTTAGCAGGCGGGTTTAAATGTCTCTGCTGTGTCTGCTTTCACATTGGCATCAAACAAGAAATTCATTTCTTATATGTCATGTGATTGATAGACTTAATTTTAGAGTGGTAGATCATGAGAAATGTTTTTCTTGAATGCTGACATCAAGGTGAAGAATATAGAGAGTTTTCTTTTTGAAAGTGGTAACTACACTCAGAGTTGTGGAGGCCCTTTAATTTGATACCATGCAAAGTTTCCCGGGTGTGTCAGAAATCTTGACTTGGTGACTTGGTGTAACTCATATTTAAATACCACCGCTGCCACCACCACCCACGCCACCCCACCCCACCAGCCCACAGGGACACCACAGAGCCATTAGTCAAAGTAACTGACTGTGCCACCAATGCAGCTGATATCTAACAAGCCAACTGTTGGCTCTTTAAGGCAAATGCTTACCCTGAATGCAGGAGTTGGCATAACAACTCTCCTGACTTGAACTGCCTCAAAATATTCAGATGTAGAATGGTGTTAAAATGTGACACTATGTTAGTGGGTATGAATTAAGAGAGCTGGAGGTACTGGGTATCAGCTTGGTGCATAGGTTTTGTGCTTTAAAACTGATGCAGGGAGCTGAGTATCACCACCGACACCTGTTTTGGCAGCGATCATTTTACATCCGCAAGGCTCTTTCCCCGTCTTTATATTTACATCAACATTCATTGCTGCATTTTTAGCCTGCCAGTGAGTCTAAGTATTTTTGAATACTTTATTTTATATAGTTGTGAAAAATAAAGGATGCCCTGTTTTTAAATTTTAAGATGTATGCATTGGTACATTAGGAAAAAAAAAGTCACCTGGCCATTATCAGGTCTTAAAATTAGACTAATACAACCTCAGATCAACATTTTACACTATTTCATTGTTTGAACAAAAACTAAGCTGAAATACAGAAGGGGTCATGTAGATCTAAGTATAGTCATACTGCTTTCACAGAAATTATGAGTGTAGCAGTCTGGAGCTGTGAATTGAATTTATTTGATACATTGATCATCAAAGTGGTAGGGCAGATTAAGATGCAAATGGCACCTGAACAAAGCCTGAGCTTTATGAAACAATATCCTCTGGTCAGACGAGACAAAACTAAGCTCTTTGACCATTATGCACATCTCCATATTTGGAGAAACACAAATAGAACACATCAGGTCAAGGATCTCATACCAGCTGTGAAGCACGGTGATGGGGAGGTCATGATTGGTTTGTTTTGCAGCCATGTACTTTGCAGCTGTTAAGTTGATCAAGTTGGTCATCAACTCTTTTATACACCAAAGGGGACAATGATCCCACAGTGGCACATTCAATGTCCAGCCTGCAACATGATTAAAATGGGGAGATGGGATCTTAAGAAACCTGGTCAGAAACAAATGTCTTCAAACTGAAGCAAACTGAAACAGGATTGTTTGAAAGTGGCAGATTTCCTCCAGTAGGGTGTGAGAGACTGGTGACATCATACAGAAAATGATGACTTCAAGTTAATGCTGCTGGAGCTGTTGCAACAAGCCTTTAATAATAGGGTGTCACATTTTTTTTATTCTATTCTTAAATGAGGTGCATTATGATCTAATAGCTAACACTGCCGTTATTGTTTCACTAATTCAGTCTTTCTGCAGATGTTTATGAAGTTAAGTTTATTGAACTTGGTATCATTCTGCACCGTTGGTGTTTTTATTTCAAGGGTATGAGAGACATAGCAACCCCTCTTCTGTGCAGTGTTATTGTAGACTTGACCTTGGTTCCTCTGTAAAAGCTTTCTGTCAGGGCAGATTCTTCCAGGCTTGCAGCTCTGTAGTTTTCACTGAAAACTCATTGTATCCTCCATGCCAAAGCCAACAGGGCAAAATAGTGCAGGTGCTACACTGGAACCGGTTTGCTTTTTGCTTAAAAGGTAAAGTACGCTTCACCCAGAATGCCTCCTTCTCCAAACAGACCCTGTAACCAGGATCTGCTAGCTGGGCTCCACTTCAGGGTTTTAGTTTCACTAGAAGTAAAAAAAGGAAAAAAAAAGTCTGCTTACACTTTGGAAAATGAATATATGAACTGGATTCTGATACTAGACTGTATATATTTGGGTTGTGAAAACTGCCTAGACTGTGATATGTGGACATTCCAGTAAATATGTGTGTGGGATGGGAGTGAGGTGAGTCAGTCTTGGACCATGCTCAGTTTAGATTATTATGCGATTGTGATTTCAAGGAGAAAATGGACTGAATGAGATCGAATTCTCTTTGTTGGCAGAAGGACAGGCTGGTTGGCACGTGGATCAATATCTACAAAGAAATAACATCTTTCACTCAAGTTAGATTTGGCTTGAATGTATTATTCTCCTTTTTGGCTCAGATGATTTGCTCTCTAAATGTCGTTACATTAATATTATTGAAATTATTGGTGCGCGGTGTTACATCTGGCAAAGATGATCCATTTTGAGAGTTTAGAAATACTGTTCATGTAAAAACCATGTGCCACAGACCTATGTTTCTTCCCTAAACCTGCAATACATTAAAAAGGTCAGTATTATTTCCCCTCTTTTTTTTTTCTTCTTTTCTATGGGGTTTGTAAAACACTCAGAAAACTCGGAATACAGGACCAAATCATTAGCATGGATGGAATCCAGAGCATTAATGGTAACCAGGCGGAGTCAAATGACATTGTTATTGCAGCCGTTCCCAGGAAAGTGAGGGGAGCTGAAAATTTATATTTGATTTATAGCAGGGTTTGAAATTTATGTTCCAAATCTCAGTAGGAAAGTAAGTGATCTTCGCCCAGCTTCTCACAAGAGAGGGCCCCACAGCATCTGGTGCTGGAAACATCTCTGTATCAAACAGAGTCCTTCTAGTTTCTCTTTGCGCTGCTAAACCACCAAGAATTTACACCTGTAGGGGATATAGTATTACTATGTTTATTGGACCGGTTTCAAGTCTGAGCCTTGAGAAATGATCAGACGGGTGAAATAAGCTGCCCTTTGTGGGAAACGTCATGGAAATGTAGTCTGTCTACAACCCCATTCCCAGAAAAAAGGGGAAAAAAATGACACTGTAAAATGTAATTAAAAACCAGCTTATAGCTGGTCTGATGACTGATTAAAAATAGTGCACAAACAGCTTATTAAACATTTGAAAAAGGAAATATGTGTTGATTTTTAAATATGATACAAACATCATGTAACAAGAGGTTTGGACAGGGACCACTTACAAAAGTACAGCTTAAAAGTGAAACAAATATCACTTTATGGAACTGCTACCTCTTCTTTTGGCTTTTTCCTTTTTGGGGTTTCCACTGCTCATCCATTTTGATCTTATGTTGTCTTCTGTGTCCCCCTCTGTCACACCAACCAACTGCATCCTTTTCACCACATGCAGATATCTTCTCTATGATCCTCTCTTTTTTTTTTTCTCCTGGCCGGTAGCTTCATGTCCAGCATCCATAACCAATGCATGTGCAGTCTCTCTTTTTTATGTGTCCAGATCAACTCAGTCTAGCCTCTCTACTTTATATGCAAGAAGTCTAACCCTAGACCCTGACTATTCCATAATGAGTGTCAGAACTAAAGACAAGGCTCACAACTCTGTGACAAACTGCTTGGGGAAAACATCTAACAATAAGAATAATTATCCAGGACTCATTATCAAAAGTTCAAACTATAGACTAACGCTCCCTTTCTTAGTTCACAAAGGATTAAAATGATCTGGGGACCTGCAGTGATGTGTAATAATCATGGAGGACGTCTGTGATTTTAATCCCATCCGAATGCGCCATGTCTGTGATTTGTAAAGTATACATTCCACAGCAAATTACCTACCCAATTTTTCTAAACACCGAGGTCGTGAGAAAACTTTAATCCCAACCGAATGCACATGTCGGTGATGTTGCAGGTCAGAATCTTTTTTAAAAAGATTCCTCTCGTCACCTGTTCTGACTCTCAGTGTAATTTTGACAATTGCTGCACATATTGTGATATTATATTACAAATGTAGCCTCTATCTAACCCATATTGTGAAATGAACTGATATTTTTAGATGATAAACATACGGAAATCAATCAACATTAAGCTTCACATAGAGACTGACACGTCTGGCTGCATCGCGCATTAAGAAACTTTTTTTTAAATCTTTTATCAAGCTCAAAGCCTTCCTGGCAATGCAAAGCCTTTAGGGCTGTAATGAAAGCTCCATTTACTGGTACGTTTACTGTTACCATGGAAACCTCAAACCAAGACTGATACGCCATTTTCCAATTTTGTCAATTGTCAAAATGTGACGTGTCGCCACTGAAATCTAACTCTTGAGTGTCTGATCAGATCCTTTTTAACTCAATATTCAACCTTAAAGCAGCACAATGTAACTTTTCCACCTTAATATAATATTTCCAGAGTCATTGTGATGGGACATCAACTTACAACAGGTTTAATGAACCTCTGTCATGGTCTGAGGGGTCTGTATCGCCTTCACTGGCACTACAGTATGTAACTTTGAGGTGAACGGTAGGAACCCTTCCACACTACTGGTAAAGCACTACCGCTTTTGTCCAAAGGAGCCGCCAAACTCAACAAAAGCTGAAAGTCACATTGTACTGCTTTAAAGGAGCCGTCTGTAAGAAATGGCCAAAACTGGTACTGCAGTCAATTTCAAAATATTGTTGAGCCTCCCCTCCTCCCCCCGACCAGAGGTTGCCAGGTAGGCTGCAGAATGCAGCAGGAACGTAGGCTGCCATGGCTGCGATAATTAGAGCCGAGCTGGCAACCCGGATGCCGAAACATTACTGACTTTGTGATTGGGAGATAAGTGGAGGGTTCAGGGCTGCAACTCCTCTTTTTAAACTGGAATATCCTGGCTTGAGTGCTGTTGTCAGTGACATAAGTATTTGAAATGATCAGGATTTTTAAATGTCTGTTGACATATCGGGGTAATTTTATGATTCGTTTTATTATTGCTCTTACATACAGCTCCTTTAATGTTAAATAAAATAGTTGAAAACTGTTCTGTTTGAGAAATCACAATTGAAAGTCTTTATAGAAACTATGGAAACATTCTCCAAGCTAAAGAGTAGAAGGACTATCCGACTTGTTTTCATAACACAATGCAAAAGTTCATCATCGTACTACTGGAAGTCTTTTAGTAGGACTTTGGGTCCTGTGCTGTCCAAGCTGCAGCCCAGAACAATAAAAACTGAAAATGTATGACACATTATGAAATAAAAACAAAAGACGAATGATGCTCTGGACTGTTGAGCAGCTGTAATCCTCTGAAGCAAGAATAAGTAAAACATTTACCCCTCTAAACTCCAGGAATTCATCTGATAGGATACTCAAGGCTTACAGAGCCGTTAAAGTGGTAGACGTGCCCTCATCAAAAGCTTTTTGGAATGAGTTTCTGGCATCACATTGAAATAAACATAATGTGTTTAAATATTTGTGCATTTTTGTGCCAACATTTGATGCGTTTACTTTGTACTTAAAAAAAAAAAAAAAAAAAAAAAAAATTTTGATTGTCTTTACTAAAGTACTATCTTCTTTTTTTTGGAACATGGTTGTAAACACCCTCTATTTTTTTTATTGTGCTCCTCATCATTACCTGCGATTTGCCACTACGCAATTCACTATAAAGTGCTGAATCATTATTGACTTTGGTGCATTATTTACTTAATGGTATTTGATAGTTTGAGTGTCTGCTCAGTATACCGAGCAGTATGATGCAGACATAAAGATCTTTGAATAGCTCATCTCAAGTGTTTATTGAGCTTTTCTCTCTTGCAGCACATTGACAGGGGCACAAATATACTGCTTTCTGTCACTGTTAGTGCACTGTAGAACTATTGAAAAATTGTATCATCACATTATTATGTGCTGGAAGTGATGATACAAATACCTTCTTTATGGTTCAGTAATAACTGCCTTATTTTTCATAGGGACGCAGAACATTATTCATCACTGGCAGTGTTCGTGGGGATTAATGATGCATAACTCTGTTGGAGTTGTCTGGCATGCAGCACCAGCCGAAGGAATCTGGAAGGTTATCAGAGCAATAAATCCCAAGTTTTTCGTAGTTGTTTGTCACGATGCACTGCAGCAGCCAGTGGTTATGGTGGTTCTTGCTAGTTCTCTCACTCTCCCTTTCTTAGTAAACCTTCAAGTAAATAACACAAATTATTTGAGCGAGCTCTGAATTGACAGGGTGGAATCTGATCACGCAACCTTAAAGTTCAAAGCAGGCAGCTGTTTTTAAAATCTCATCCTTGATACTGTGTCTGCCTCCAGCTGGATGCCGTAGGAAACTCTCCTCACACTCTCCGTCTCCGATGTTCAGTCTTAGTAATGAGGCCAGGCTGTTCAGCCTTGCATTTTAACTGTTTTGTCGATTGCCATCGTGCAATTCGGTATGTCTATAAACTGGAAATTAAATTAGGTGTACAGACTGTTACACAAGTTCAATCTATATCCGTCCAACAGCAGCACCTGTATTTCTTCCATCATGGCTTATTTTCCTTGTTTAATTTATTGAATAAATTGCCCCTTTAGCTCGTCAAGCAGGAGGTAGTGATCCATGCATTGTCTATGATCCGGGCAGAGAGGAAGATCCAGTCTATTAGTGCAATGATAGGCCCTTTACTGCGGTGAGCTCACTGATTGAATGGCATCCTTGTCAAGGTCATGCTGGAGCTAAGAGCTATTTTCTGCTTACCTGTGCAGCCAGCCAGCCACAGAATCTGCACACAAACTGCCTTTGCACCAGTGAGCTAAGTAAGCAAAGAAGCCCATCACTGATATTTCCAGCTGGTAACATGAAGAGAAAGCTCTACGCCTGCAGAAAAAGACACAAAGGCATGAGTAATATGATAACTGGGACCTCGCTACAGTACGTGAAAACATCAGGAATGTTGTTTTTTCGATCTGTGCCAGGGGCTGCATCACATCCTCCTATTGTGTCCCTGTCAAAGTAAACGAGTGTGTTAAATGGGAATCAGTTTGCTTTAAATGTACCGAATGGATTCGAGGTCAAGCTGGGAGCAAAGAGGGTTTGTCTGGTCATTTGTAATGAATGTGAAGCGTTGGCTGTTTTAAGTTTGATTTCCTTGAAAACACAAGTATCTGGCTGAAATGATGTGAAACGACCTCCATGAGTTGAAGTTGTGCCAGTCACGTTTTAAGACACTTATGCTCAATGTCTTTTTAGATATATGTTAATCCTGTTAACATCCGATTATGCTCAATTACATCCAATAATAGATGCATTGGTAATATCTTGTTGAGTGATCCTTTTCAGATGATAAATTGTTCTACAAAATGTTGTTGAAATGCTCATTAGAGTCGTCTTTCTCCCAGCAGCACAGTTTTGAAGTGAATTTTGTGCGCTGCCACATTGAATTTAGGCAGGCCTGACCTGTGCTAAGCCCTCGACGGGGGCTGTCATTTAGCGTATGTCTTAAAAAAAAAAAAAATCTCTTTGGTAACATGGATCACCTACACTGGCTGACACCTCTGAGAGATCAAAGCTCCGTGGAAATCCACTGCGATGCTTACAGGGGAGTTGTGGAGGCGGGGGGCCAGAACTGATTCACCTGTGCAGGGGCCGAGCACAGCTGCATTCCTACCAGCTGGAGTCTACTGACCACCGACAGGATTAAAGGCTTTACTTGCAAAGGTCCCTCATCATCGCCCCCACCTGAACCTTGTAAGGCAACAACCTCCTGCAAACACAAATGCCATTTTATGATCACTTAATAACACCTCCGTCCTCACTTTATGCGCACTCACAGTCAGTAAATCAGCTCCTGTGCTTTTATAGTCACAATTGTCTCTGCAGATAAAAAGGACAACCCAGCAGTCTGGGACTCCCAGCCCATGAATCTGTTGAGCCCCCCCCCCCCCCCCCCCCCCCTTCAGATTAGTATCACTGTGCAGCCTGTTGTGAAGCTGCTCCCTGGTTTCTGTATCCGAGCTCTACCCTTCATGCCTGCCAGGTAAACCTGTCTGCCTTCTCCGTTGCAGCGATAGGGGAGTTCAGATCTGACTGCTTGAAGCAACATCACCTTGTTTATCCTGTAAATAATTCACCCCTTCTAAGCAAAAGAAACTAAATCAAGGTTGTGTGTTTTAACAATGTAGTCGAGGAATAAGAGGAGCCACAGGAAAATAAATCAGGTGTTTCCTTTTTAGATAAACTCGGCACCTGGAGACAGCGACACATCCCTGATTCCTATGCAGCGCAAAAGATGCTGCAGTGCGATGTGTCAGGTGTGTGTGTGTGTGTGCAGTGGGGAGGGGTGTTCTGAGGCTTACTTTTTTTTGTGTGCTCACTGAACTTGCCCTTTGATAGCACTTAGAAGACGGTGCAGATATACTGTTGGGGGCATTCTTGTCGTGTGTAACATCACGACCCGTGGAGTGTGTCGGCGCGTCATTGAGTTAGATGTTTATCATTGGGAGGTTGTTCCTGGGAGCTGCTGTCTCCCCTCCCCACCTCTCCAGCCACCCCTTCTGTGACACACACGCGTGTGTGGACACACTAGCTCCCTGGGTTTGTTTTGGTGTTTTGTGTTGTTTAACATCACTCCCCTGAGGTGTAGTGTGCAGAATAGGCAGAGTATTTATTTCCCCCATGCTTGTAGCACAGGGACCCTTTCTATCCACCTATTCCGATTCTGTATGTGCACACAAAACACATTCAGACAATCACACTCGAACCCCTCGGGTAATACTAGAAAATAACGTTCCTGAATAGATCAGTTGAATAAAATTGTGCAAAAAATGCTAATTGTTTTTTTTTATGTGCAATGAATCTGTTGCATCTGCCATGACTGCTTATATCATTGACAAAACACCTGCCTCTTACTGCCACTTCCCATTTAACATCTCCAACAGAAATTCCCAGAAACAGAAATATGGTGTGACAGAACGTCATTCATCCTCGGACCTTTTGTTGCAAGCGTTAAAATGACACAGATGCCGTCGTAGGTGCGACTCAACAAGTGATATTACTCCACCCTTGATTAATTATGTAATCTTATTGTGGCCTCAAGTGTATTTGCTTTGCAGTAGCTGATGCTAATTGACCCTTTGTCAGCCTTGTGATTGGTCCCTGACTGACCAATCAGAAAAATCATTCTCCGTTGCTCCATTCGGGTCGGAATATCCGGTTGGACAAAACAGCCGTCTCTCTCGTTTACATCAATGGAAAAAGCCTAGTTTTTACTTGCCTTGTATCAAATTTTAAATCGCTGGATTATTTTTTTTAAATCTTTGTATTAGTAAAATGAAAACTTTGGAGCACACTGCACACAGTGTAGTGAGGGTAAGTTTATCCCAAACTGCCAAAAAATCTGATCTGTACTTCGAAAACAAAGTCATTTCGGCAGCAGGCTACAACCCCTAGCTACAACCGCGAAAGCGTTCATTTATTTATCTTAAAATGGTCAAGCGGTGTGCTTGGGGCACTTGTAAAAGTGACACCGGCTACCCAGATGGGATCACAGGAATACATTTCATCCCAAAACGCTTGGTAAATCACGAAAAATGTCTGCTTTGGATAGAGCTATGTGGACGGCCGCATTCGCAGTTCAACCCTTCCACTGTGCCATTAGCTAAACTAATCAAAAGATCTTGTTCTCACTGAAAACCTCAGTTTTCTAAACTCACTACACGGTACCTGAAGTGTTCCTTTTTATTTATATCTAGTTGCTGTTGATTTTCTTGGGTACAATAATTAGAAATAAGGTGATGTAAAACCCTGTTTTTACAAAGGAAGTGGACGGGATCGAGAGATGACAGTTTTGTCCGACCTAGCAACAGGGACGGGGCCTGACAAAGGGTCAATTGATTTGCATTTTCACAATATTTGAATGCAAACTGTATAATAAGGAAGCAGCTCATGGTGGAGCATATTTTTTTTAAAGAAAAGCAGTGGGGAGTATACCACTTACAGTAAAACGCCTCCTTATGAGTGAGACACTGATTCTGATCTTGCTTTCCGATGCATAATCAGTTGCTCACAATTTGAATATTATCAAGAAACCTCTGACTATCCAAAACTGGGGTTGCAGGCCCATCTCTCCTTCTCTTTTCCTTTTCTTTTTTTTTAAAACCCTTAAACTTTTCCAAATAAAAACATGCGTCTGGCAGTGCAAACAGAGCAGTCTTGCACATAAAGCTAACATCAGATGTCCAGATTTCTCTTGTAACACTGATTGTTGGAACAAATAAAAAAATGGTGTAATACAGCTGTTAAAAAGGGGGTGGGGGATCGGGGGGGCGGGGTAGGGAGGTTTAAAATTGAGGCTGCTATCTGTGTGCTCGTCTACATATTCTCTTCATATTTTTTAGCTCATTTATTTTGAGCATGAAAATTTTTTGATTGTATTTGTTGTCCCAAATATACAAATCAATTACTTTGTGTATTGTCTCCCAACAGTGAGAAATGTCCACAGCATAGACGTTTTTACCAAACTGTGCTATGGTACATTTAATGGCCAAAAAACATTTTTCAGTCTTGTGTGTACATTTTTTGACTGAGGAGGAAAAAAAAATATAAAAAAATCTGCCAACCAACCAACCAATCAGTTAGTGCATCCAGCTAGTGTATGTTATTTCCAATTGAAACAGGTTGTGTTTCAATGTGAATTTCTTCTTTCTTTTTTTTTAGTGAAGAGAACAAAATATAAACTGATATGATAAGTAGGAAAGGAGAAACATGAGTTTATTCAACCACTTATTCAACAACTTACACATTTTTCAGCTCTTATCCTGATACTCGCGAGCAGTATTTTAATCAGAGATACCAAACCTTCCGCTCAGAGGCCTTCTTTAACTCCTCTGGAGGTGATATCGACTGTGAGACATTAACACCTTTTACGCAGCCTCTTCAAAGTGTGACTGCTGCACTTTCATCGCACCTTGCTGTTCTTTTCGAGACAGTTATGGAGCCGAATCGTGTGGACGTGTAAGGGATGGCTACAAACGGAAAACATGTCACACCATTGATTCTGCAGCAGCGGCGTGTTATTGAAGGCATTTGGGGATGGCAGTTTGTGATCTGTGTTGGGTCAGAGTGAAAGCAGAGGTTTGCAACGGCAGCATAGCGTGGAACTCGTCTTTGGAGTGTTGTAGAAGAATTTCTGTGTGGAGCAAGCTGTAATCTTGCTTGTCTGGAATCTGCCCCGGGGGCTCTTGTTAAGATATTTCTGAAATATGCCTTTAAGTCACCCTGAAGATAGGGCTGGGCGATATATCGAGATTTTAATATATATCGATATATTTTCAAACACGATATGGTACGAGACAATATCGTTTATATTGATTTAAAAAAAAAAGAAAAAAAAAAAATTTACATTTTTTTTTCTAAATGATTTTGATATACCGGTAGCTTATTTTGTGACAAATTGACTTGAATGTTTTATTTGAGATTTGCACAAATGTTTTGTTATTTGCACAACTGTCAACCTCAGTGTAAAACTGTATTGTATTAATTGCACAGTGTATTTAAATTTAATTGTTATGCAGGAAAGGGATATTTGTTTTATTTTATTCAAGAAGCATTTTTATTCTATATATGCAGGCAGTTTATTTGTATTTCATTTGTTTTATACATTTTGATATTGTGCAGACCTCTGTTAATAAAGGAACTGTGTGACATTTGGCACGAGGCTTTGTATTAAAACTGACTGTTTTTTTTAAGGGTTTGCCTCAGAAAAAAATGAAGCTAACAGAGATGCTAACAGAGATGCTATGCTATAATGCTTTGGGGGAAACCCCAATTAAGGCACAGAAAAAATATCGAGATATATATCGAGTATCGCCATTCAGCTAGAAAATATCGAGAAATGACTTTTGGTCCATATCGCCCAGCCCTACCTGAAGATAATGGTGACAAAACCCCAAGACGCGTTTTGATGTAGAAGCGTCGTGTCTCTCCTTTTTAGCTTCCTCTGGAGAACTTGATCAGGGCGGGCCAGAACAGACATCCTTCAGTGGAAGCTTGTTGCTCACAAATTTTCTTCCCATATGATCCATTATGGAAAACCTTTTTCTCTTGAACGGTTAAAGTTCTCAATTTTTGGAATTGTTCAAGCTCAGTCAGAGCTTTTTCATTTCTATTTCAGTCTACTATTAAGACGATATGAAGTGAATCGGTGGCCAAATACTTGCACGGATTGCATCAGTAGACCGTCAGTCAACTTTACGTTGTCTTGCAGCCAGAGCCTGACGCCGCATGACAACTGTGAAACGTCAATTACAAAAGCAGACTTGAGTAGTGAGACACAAGCCTCCCCACCATGCTGGGTCGTCAGCAAAGGGGGCGGAGCAGGCGCTGAACAGAAGACAATGAGGATCTGAATATTTGAAGCTGAAATTGGGCCAGTTTCCCATCAGGCTGCACGCTATGCCTCCCCTTTGACTGTTTATTGCAAGCATAAGAAACTGGATGACTGATCTAAAAGGAAATTACTGGAGAGAGAGATTATCCATGCCTTTGACTGATAATCAGCTCATTATCGTGTTGATCATTTACAGTTCTCCCTCTCGCCCGCTCTCTATTCTTTTAGCTGCGTCACTGAAGCAGAGCACAGAGACTTTTAATGGCTTGGCAAAGCGCCGTCCGTGTTGAGGCAGAATTGAAACAATCACGCTTGCACCGGCTATTCTCCGCTTTTACACAGCGCTAGGTCCCCCAGCTCACTTATCATCCGTCTTAGGGAAGGGAAAAAAAAAAGAAAAATTAAATACAAACAACAACAACAGTGACAACAAAATATGCAACTCTGACGCGAGTGTTGCCCAAAACCCCAACATGACTAACTGGGCATGAAATGGAACTGATTGGAGTTATTGACCAGAAGGCTCGAGCCCCCGAGAGGACAGAGAGGAGTGAGGGGGCGCCTTGTGTGTTACCTGATTGAGTGAAAAATCCTCGGCCGGTTGCTTTGATGCCAGGCACTTTACAGGAAAGAGTGATTTAATGGAAGCTGCCAGACCTCATCAATGTCAGCGCTCGTGGTGAGGGCCCTCTGCTCCACCAGTGTTTTTATATAAAAGCGCTTGCTCTGACAAGCCATGATGGACAGATGTTTGCTGGTTGTTTTAGCTGCTCAGTGAAAGGAAACACTGATTTCTGCCTCTCCGTTTGACTCTAAAGGAGAGGCTGTGAACCAAAAGAGGCTGCTTTATGCCACCCCTGCATACAGCCCCCCCCCAACCTCCTCTATTTAAGTCTTCTAAAAATAGCCCTATTGAGTTTTAGCTGAGCTTGATAAGACTATAATTAATGTGACCATCATTAGGAACAGCAATGTTCTTAAGAGGAGGCAGCTGCTGAGGTGAAGCTGGTAGAATTGAGCCTTAAAGGATGATCTGAGTCGTGTGAGAGGATGGAAGCAAGTGACAGCCAACCCGCTTCCCTGTGATGTTCAGAAAGGCGCCACTTTGTTTTTTAGCTGCAGGATAACACACAGTGTCATCCATCAACTCCTTGGAAAGGCCCACTGTGCTCCGTCTTCAGTAAATCTGAATTGCATTGGAATTGCATCATTTAATAGAGCAGAAATGATTCCAAGTAACTCTGAGAGAAATACACTGACCCTGGGGGAGACTGGAAAACAAGACAATGTTTTTACAAGAGGAATATCTAACTAGAGGTCCCATTACCACTTTATCAATATACTGCAGCAAGTAAAGGGAGAAGGTGGGAGGAAGGGAGAGGAGCAAAAAAGGAGAGGAGGGAATGTAATAGCTTATAGTACTAATGGTAGTCTGAGCACTCAAGTCCCAAACATTCAGCTGCCTCATTTCATCTGGCTGTGTAATTGCCCTCCTGGAAGCTGCCACGCGAAGCGGCTGCCTCCGAAGTGAAGAGTGGCAGCTGTTGGATGCCGAGTTAGTAGGCCTGGGTCAGGTCCCCAAGTGGGGCTCATTGCAACCATGAGATGTCATAATTAATAGCTATCTGAGGGCCCAGGGGCCAGTTTTGGGTGGGTGCATTGGGGATTAGGAGTATTTGGGTAAACTGAAGCTAAACAAAAGCGATGCCAGACTTATTCCCCACTTAACATAATGTACACTTCTCATCACTTTGTGCTTAGTGATTTAGTCTGCCCAGCATCATAGCCTCTGCTTTTCAGGAATAATTTTTCTCTTGTTTATATTAGGTTTTTCCATCTGTAACTAAAAGCACCTAGAGACATGTTGCAATGGTGTGCCTTTAGGAAGTTATTAATCTTCTGGGACCAGCCTCCTCCCTAAGTTAACTAAATATACATGAGCTGCAGAGCTAGCTCAGGGAGATGAGCTCAGGGTACCTTCACAAAAATGTGTTACTCCGGCTTCCTTCTTTCTTCCCATCCTCGTTTTCTTTCTATCTAACATGTCGCCTGGGGGCATATCTCACTCTGTCTCATCTGCTGCTTAATTTCACTGGAGCAGGTCCTAAGTAATGAAGCCCCTTGATGTACATTTGCCAATTTCTGCCTCTGCCACTGCGATATAATTGGGATGTGACTAAGCATGAATACCCAGCACAGGGTTGGTTGACCTCTCGGCAACCCCGCGAATAGCGCTTTTGTCATAATGGAGGTATTATCTCACATAATCTAGGAATGGAGAGGGGTTGTCTGCAGGGTGCCATGGATGGAAAGGAAATGATGTAACGCCCTGCTCCTGTGTGCCACAGAGGAGAGAGAAAAATGTGTGATATTTTTTTTTTTTATGTGTCTAATAAAGGCATTTTCTTTACATCAATTGCTGCTTTGTATATTGGACTAGAAGAGCAGCTTCCGGCAAAAGCAGGTTTTTTTTTTCCCTGTTTTTCTATGAAAGCAGTGAGTTTTGATTCTAGAGAGGATTTCTCTGTACTTGTGGATATGTGTGGATGTGTCAACCATTTTCCTGCGTGGGTGCATTGTGTTAATGTGCATGTGTGTGTTTGTTAATGACTCTGAAAAATGACAAGCTGAGCTGGCAGTGAGAGTACAGGTACTTGTCAGAGAGAGAGAGAAGGTGCTGGAAACAAGGAGGATCAGATGGAGATGTTGCTAGGGTGGGGGGGGGGGGGGGGGGGGGGTGGGGTTTGGTGGGCAGCTTTGCGGTTGGTGCTCGGCGTGATTCACCATGCTGTCATCAGAGAGCGACCGGAGCCCCTGAGTGGCCCTCTCTATTCCCACCTGAGAGGCCTGCAAATGGAGTGGGGCTGCACTGTCATTATTTACAGCCCGCAGCTCCTAACCTTGGATTCGGAGCTCATCACTGCGAAGGGAAAATCAGATTGGACTTGACGTGTACCCAAGCCAGTGACCTTGATAAGTGTGAGGTGCCTGCAGCATGAGGTTAGGGAAAGACGGGCTCAGATTTGTGCATATATATATGTGAGTGTGTAAGGATTTGTGCATTTGTGTATTCTCAACCAGGTGGGGACTTGGGGTCACGGTTGAACGACTGAATCTTGCCTCAAGATGGCACGTGGTAGGGCTGCTCACGGACCACGATGCAGCAGGCATATGTGATGTTACCTCTGTTTATTTCTGCTGCTATTGTAATTTGATTACAATCACAAACACTGTGATTGCAAATCACAAATGCTGTGATTTGTAATTTGCTTACAAAGAAGAATTGACAATGATTGATACAAATCCATTTTCAAATAAGTTGGGCCATTTAAATACTCCATTAAAATTTGAAAATATGAATTATTAAAACTAACTACTACTATACTATACTACTATAAAAACTAACTAATTAGGTAACCTGGCAACAGGTCAGTTGCATGATTGGGTTTCAGAAGAGCACCCCAGTACGGGCTTCAGAGTTGACGATTTGGATGGTGTCACCTCATTTAAAGACAAAGTCAAGAACGAAAGAGCAAAATGACCAAGAGCTTCAATTAAAATCTTAAAAAGCTTAAAACCTTTCACACAAACAAATGAAGGTATCAAAAATGTATGCCTGTTTTTAAAATATGCATGATGCCAAAGATTAAAATTTCATATTTTTCATCTTTTATGAAATAAATTGAATGAAATAATGATGCTGTTTTGAACCTTTTTTGACATCATTATCACGCAGTGGTGCTGTTTGATTCATTCACTCTGAAACACTTTGTGTCGCTCTGTTCTGCTGTTGAATGTTGTATAGCATTTCCTTCTTTTCACAGTAAAAGGTCTGTGGAGAGCAGAAAGGTTTCTATCCACTGAAAGGCAAAGCGGATTTTAAATCAATATGGTGCAGGAGATGTTAAGTCTGTAGTAGCATTTTGTCAAGCCAGTTTGTGCTCACTAACATCCTGCCATGCATTTTGCCTCTTACTGAAGTCAACTTCAGTTGTGAGTCAACTTCTGGTTGACTCACCTGAAAACACAAAGCAAATGTCAACCATTTCAAATTCCGTTTTGAGGCAGTGATTTAAGATAACGTAGAAAAGACAGCGAGGATTAGAAATAAAGGCAGCCACTATATTTTTATGAGAAAATGTGCCTTGAAGAATATGTAGGGACGAGGTTATAATTGACTGAATAGGGTGGCGCTGCATCAACACATGATTCTTAAGTAAAAATCAATACTCGTGCTCAGGGGTACCTATAAAAAAACCTTTTGTCAGCTTACAGGGTTCATTCATCCACAAATACTCTACCATTGCAAAAACTCCAATAGAAAAATGTAAAAAGGTTCTTCACAGGCGAGATCTAGAAATCCCACTGCCCTCATAGGCCCAGGCTCATTTAAAATGGATTGAGGCGAATCTAACAAATCAAAAATTTAAATTGTTTTTGGAAATCGTGGAGGCTGTGTCCTCCAGGATAAAGAGAAGAGGGACCATGCAGCTTGTTATCTGCCCACAATATAAAAGCGAGCATCTGTGATAGTATGAGGGTGCATTAGTGAAAATGACATGGGTATCTTGCACATCTGTGAAGGCGCCATTATGACTGAATGATATATACGGGGCACTGGAGCCACATGTGCAGCCATCAAGACAACAGCTTGTTCCATTGAAGGCCTTTAAAAAAAAAAAAAAGAAAGAAAGAAAGGGAACAAAAGAAAAATGCCAAACAACATTTTGTTCATGTTACAGCAACATGAATCTGAAGTAACACAGTCTGCGTATTAAACTGAGCTGCCTGCAGTCAAGATCCGTCACCCTTTGAAAATATTTGGTGCATTATGAAAAGAAAAATAGCACATTTTCCAAAGCTGGAATAGTTTATCTAGCAGCACTGCAAGAACTCATTTCTAAGAAAGTAAAAGGAAAAAAGCCTTTCAAGAAAATTTGTCTTGTTTTTGTCTAGTGCCTAGACTATTTTTCAACTTTTAAGAGGTATATACAACACAATATTTCTCACCCCTTTGCATAAAATAAGACAATGTGACTAGATTAGGAAATATGATGCACATTTCAAGAGACTTTTTATTGTGAAGAATGGGGGAAAATTTAAATGTTTGTTTCTTTCACCTTGGCTCCATGTCATTGACAGCTACAAATCAAGCCAGAATTCTTGGTGTAATTATTGACTCAGACCTGAACTTCAACATCCATCTAAAGTTTATCACTAAATCTGCCTATTACCACCTGAAAAACATTGCTAGAATTAAGGGGTTTCTGTCTAAACATTCATGCATTCATTTTCAGTAGGTTGGATTATTGCAATGGCATCTTTACAGGCCTCAACAAGAAATCAATCAGGCAGCTGCAGCTGATCCAGAAGTCCTTACAAACACCAGGAAACTGGACCACATTACACCGGTCATGAAATCACTACACTGGCTTCCAGTGAGTCATAGGATAGAGTTTAAAATCTTACTGCTGGTCTACAAAGACCTGAATGGTCTTGGACCAAAATACATGGTTGATCTGTTAGTTCCTATGAAGCTCCCAGACCCCTGAGGTTCATCTGTAGTGATTAGTCTGTTTTAGATTGGGCGGAGTGATACGCCACAGTACGGCACTAGGTGCTGTTGATGTTCTAAAATCCTACACTGTTGAGGGACATTAAAGTACACTGGAACTCAGCAGAAGTTGTCCCGTGTTTATCCTACTCACGACCCCAAAAAGGTTTAATTTAATACGGTAAGGCTTAACTCTACACCAGCCTTACATAAGTAAAGGTTCAGAGCTCAAAACGGGACCGCGAAACGGTGCTAGTTTCTTCTGAGCGGAGGAAGATTTTGGTCCGCGGGTCGAGGCCTGATCGGATGTGCGTTACTAGTCAACACAATAGATTAATATTAATAACCCAATATCGCGATACAGTTTGTCACCTCCATGACACGTATTGTGACATTTTTGTATCGCGAAATTTCGTGGCACGATATATTGTTACACCCCTACTAATATTATACTTATGACATATACGTATCACTTAGCAACCAAACACCGCTGCATTGGATTGTGGGAAGTTTCTACTTAGCTAGTGTCCATCAATCCACAATAATACATTTCTCCAGAATGAGTATGGATAGAGCATACTATTGAGTACGTACTAATGTTTCGGACGCACTAAAAAATCTTGCATACTCATTTTGCATACTCATTAGGGTTGAAGTATGCAATTTCGGACGCAGCCATCGTCATCATTAATTACGGCTAGATTCTTGTGAATTCTAACCTACTGAAACTAAACAGTGTCCTGCTGGTGACCGGCCACTACAATGTAAAGCACTTTGAATTACCTTGTGTTGAATTGTGCTATACAAATAAACTTGCCTTGCCTTTGTTTTCTTCTTTGCTCCTAAATCACCGATAGTGACACTGGTAGCATTTAAAAGAAGGATGTGACACAGTGCTATGCATGCACCTGGCCTAATTGGTTTCAAACATCTTGTCTGCATCAAGCTCAAAATGAGAATACACTTTTCCAAGAAAAAAAACTGCTGAAAATTATAAAAAATAATCTTTGAAGCCTATAAAAGTCCTAAAATCCCGCATGGTGTTAACTAGCAACCTTGATCCTTGCTCTAGGCAATGCATCTGCTCCTTGGGAGCTTTAATTTTTAACGTTTTACCTTTTGAACTAGTTACCTAGATTGCGGGAGTGTGAAGTAAAAGGGGACAGCGTCTGAGGATGGGTGTTGAAAACGCACTCTTCTTTCCAGAGATGCTATCCGTTCGTGTGAAATGATTAATTTCACACATATACAGGTCATCCTAAAAAGCAGCAGCATCTCATTCACAAGGGGCCCCCGTCAGCAACAAAACAGGAGGCTGCAATAAAATGAGCAAACAGCAGCACGTACTGTACGTCAATAAATCCTTGGAGGTTAAACCTGACCACTGTAGAATTTGAGTCCCCCCACCGCCCCACCCCGTCAGGTAAAAGTCACTGAGTACATCAAATCTGTCGAGACTGTAAAATGGCCAACGAGCAATTCAGGGAGTGTCCTGTGGCAGCGGATACAAACTCACACCGAGTCTGTGTTTGCATAAGAAGGATGAAGCCTTGAATTATGGGGTTTGTGTAAATAAGGAGATGAGACTGTTTTTAGCACACAGGCAGGTAGGAGGAGAGCTTGGATGAGAATAGTCCCTCTGTGTGTAGTGGAATTGGTCTTGGGTTGTTTACGACAGCTCGCAGCCCTCATATATCACAAGCAGTATGTTTGCTGTGAAGATGCAGTTTGTATGCCATCTGCCTTAGCTGAACTTGACCCTTCAAACAGACTTATATTTGTAAACCGAGCTCCCTGTAACTGTTTTTTTATTTTCTCTTTTCCCAGTGGATGATCCAGAAACCGCATAAGGTGGCTACTTTCTTCGGCTGCATCGGGGAAGACCGCTTCGGTGAGATCCTGAAGAAGAAGGCTGAAGAGGCCAACGTCGACGCCTATTATTATGAGCAAAACGAGGAGCCGACTGGTACCTGCGCAGCCTGTATCACCGGAGACAATAGGTGGGGAACCTTTCAGTAGGGGTGTAACGGTACACAAAAATCTCGGTTCGGTACGTACCTCGGTTTGGAGGTCACGGTTCGGTTCATTTTCGGTACAGTAAGAAAACAAAATGCA
Organism: Cololabis saira; assembly: GCF_033807715.1. Classification (NCBI taxonomy): domain Eukaryota; kingdom Metazoa; phylum Chordata; class Actinopteri; order Beloniformes; family Belonidae; genus Cololabis; species Cololabis saira. The sequence continues at coordinate 32,525,810 of NC_084605.1, read as the reverse complement.
AAATATAAACGTGCTAGTTTTTTATTACACACACGCAAAATAACATTGGCCCAGACTTAAAAAAAAATATCTCCCTGATGTGCAAAATTGAACAGTTGCAACACTGAACAGTTTAAAGTTGTTACTCAGATGAAATAACATTTATAAGGCTCAGACTTATAAACAACAAAATCTTAAAAACAAATCTTTTCTACATCAAATGTGCAAAATTGAATAAAAATGCAACACTGAACAGTTTAAAGTTGTTGCTCAGATTAAATAACATTTATAACCCTGCGTTCTGCCTTTGCTCCCGGTGGCTGATTTATGGTTCCGCGTCACACCAACGCAGAGCCGACGGCGTAGGGTACGCGGCGACGCACAACGCACCGCGACCCTACGCCGTCGATTTAACGCGGAACCATAATTCAGGCGAAGCTGCAGTCTGTCTGCGCTGATACTGACACACCGGGTCGGAGCGGATTTGGTCATGATGTTTAACCTGTGTTTTGTGATTAATAAGTACGGGTTATTGCCAATACTAGCGGCGTTAGCCATGACGTCGGCTACAACTGTTGCTTGTTGTTTCTCGGTGTGAGCGCAACTGCCTATGTGCAGCTGCAGCAGCGCTCTGCTCCACAACGTGCGGTCCTCTACTTAATATGTCCGTGTGGAAACTCGTTCGGTACGCCTGCGTTCCGAACCGAACACGCTATACCAGGGGTCGGCAACCCAAAATGTTGAAAGAGCCATATTGGACCAAAAACACAAAAAACAAATCTGTCTGGAGCCGCAAAAAATGAAAAGTCTTGTAAAAGCCATAGAATGAAGGCAGCACATGCTGCATGTTTCTATATTAGTTATAACGTTTTCATTATGCACTTCGAGAAAAAAGTCGAAATGTTGAGAAAAAAGTCGAAATGTCAAGATTAAATTTGAAGTACAATCGTGAGAAAAAAGTCGAAATATCGAGAAAAAAGTCAAAATGACGAGAAAAAAGTCAATGTTGAGAAAAAAGTCGAAATGTCGAGAAAAAAGTCGAAATGTGGAGGAAATAGTAAAAATTTCGTGAAAAAAGTCAAAATGTTGAGAAAAAAGTCAAAATATCGAGAAAAAAGTCGAAATGTCGAAATTATTGTTGAAGTACAATCTCGAGAAAAAAGTCAAAATGTCGAGAAAAAAGTCAAAATTTCGAGAAAAAAGTCAAAATGTCGAGATTAAAAAGGAAAGGAAAAAGGAAGAAAAAAGGAAAAAAAGAAGAAAAAAGGCAAAAAAAAGAAGAAAAAAAAAGAAAAAAAAGAAGAAAAAAAGAAACAAAAGAGAAAAAAAGGAAAAAAAGAAGAAAAAAAAGAGGTCAAACATTTATGAAAAAGCTCCAGGAGCCACTAGGGCGGCGCTAAAGAGCCGCATGCGGCTCTAGAGCCGCGGGTTGCCGACCCCTGCGCTATACCGAACGGTTCAATACAAATACATGTACCGTTACACCCCTACCTTTCAGTCAACCCTTGACCAAGAAACAAACATTTACCTGGGATTTGGAGTCATTTTGGTTCATTTTAACTTCCTCAGGTTGTCTACTTCTCTGACCTAAAGTCATAACAGGGAATCTCACACAGCAAAAGGAAAGAAAAACTGCTTGAGCACTTGTCTTTTATGCCCCCACTCACTCTGCGCTGCCCCGGTGGGTGGTCATCCATCTATAGGCTGACAGTAGCAATGTGTTAGGAATGTCTGGGCTATCCCGGTTCTCACCTGTCAGCCTTCCCTCGGCTCTAAAAAGGGGCTTTTGCGTCTCCGGCGACTCTCACGCGAGCATCATTATCGTCACGTCCAATACAGCAGAGGTCAGAGCACTCGCTGAAATCCAAACGCTCTCAAATAGCACTAACAGTAAGGGCTGCAGTTCAAGATAGGCCAGGTGTCGGATCAATAATCTTCTCTAAACACTCCTCTCCTCCGCAGCTCTTTATCCCCCGCTCCTGCAGTTGCCAGTCAGTCAACAGCTGGACCCTGACCGCCCCAGGAGCCAGTCCTAGAGAATGGTCTTAGTGGGCTTGTTTGATGTGGGCTCTGACACCTGAAAAAGGTCAGGTGCCTTGCAAGGAGGAGACAGGCTCTGTAATATTTCTTACAGGTGTTTAACAGACAGCTCAGGAGGCCAAAGGAAAGGTTGCCAGCAGTGTCAGCGATGGCTTTGAAGGATCAGGAGCCAGCATGTCACATGGCCCAGGCTTTGGTTTCTGCAAGACCTCAAAGAGGAGAAAAGAAAAACCAAAACCCTGCATGTCTCTCCTCAGATTTGACAATTTGAGTTCCAGTCTCAAGCCATGCCATTTAAAAAATAAGCTTATATTCAGTTCTAACAAGTGCAATCAATGATTCAATCACTCAGTTGTTCAAGGATTACAGATTTGGGGTGATTGCAGCCCAATTCCATCTGCTTTTTAATTCAAAATGTTCAATAATTTGTGGCTTTTTGTAATAAAATATGCTATTTCAAAGTTTTCTTTTCCCTGAATGGAAACGTTACTACTAGTATTACTTTTACCATTACTACTACTACTACTAATACTACTACCACCACCACGTTCCTTACCACAAAGAGACGTCTGTCTTCCTTTGTGTTTGTTAAAGTCCCCATTAACAGTTGTGACAGCCCGTCCGGCTGCGTGCATGTATTTCAGTCCAGGTAATGGATGTCTCTTTCTTCTAGCCCTCAAAGTATTAAAGCTACCCAACAAAAAGTGGAGTAATACAAGTCAGGCTACACTAAATGTGCACAAAGCTAAAAAAGAAGATAAAACTATAAATAAATATTGCAGTAAGCGTAATGCACACAGGTAATGTGATTTGGTCAGGCTGAAACTGGTGTACATGCTCTGCACTTGCCCCACAGTTCCCGTCCTGAAGTAACAGAAAAACTGGATACAAAGAAGGAAAAACAGTACCAAAGTGTACAGGATGCATGAGTTATACAGAGCTGTAAGCTGTTAGTTTATCCAGTTCACCATTGTTTACTGGGTATGACAGCGGCTCGACTAAACCCATCGCGTAAACATTTGGAGTTCTCCGGCTTTTTTGAGACGAAGAGCTGCCTGAAGTCTCCAAGTTGGGTTTTATTCTCACCCATAATTTGAGAGGGAAATGTATATATCTGATTATACTATATCTTTGAAATATATTATACTTTATAATTAACATATTTATCTGACAGTTTGTCTACTAATTACCGTATAAACTTAGATTTCAGCATACAAAGGAAATCAAATCCATGTAAATTTAGTTGATTTGTTGTGAGCCTTTGTCATCAACCCTGATCTATGAGCTAATGTAAGATGGAGAATGAATCTTTGAGCTCATTGACACAAGTCCATGGGTTTGGAGCAGTTAATGGTTCCAGTAAACAACTTTAAACAGGGGTATTTTATTTATGACGAATTAACTAAATCCTTGTAATGTGTTTTCAATCATTGTTGTGTTTAGACAGCTGGTTGGGCAAAATAAAGGAAGGTTGCATTTTTTATTTTTATTTGAAAGGCAATTCACAGTATTTTAATAAACCTAGCAATTTAATTTATGAAGGCACCATTCAACGAGTTGATTCTAAATGAAAATAATTATGAATGTTTTCATAGAAACAGTTCAGGATGTGCTCCACCTCAACCAACTACATCAGTAGGTGCATTTGCATCAAGAGTTTACAGCACGAGTTAAAATAATCAAACAGAAAAAGTGGTAAAGTGGGGTTTAAGAGCATTTTATTTTTAATATTTGATGTTTGGACAAGTAAAGAATCCAATCTAATCTATAACTCACATGATGAAAGGGTTTGAAAAACTGAAATTTAATGAATCTTTTGTAGTGAGTGATTTTCTGGAAGAAATTGAAAAGGCCTGCAGATGTAAGATGGGAGACTCTTGATGAGTACTATTCATTTAAATTGCTAACAGTAGCACTTGAGTTTGGTGTCATATTATCAGATCTGATTGTCCTTTTGATTGTGATCTGTCGCACCTCATTGAACCCTCTCACGTCATACGCCGCCTGATCCTGCTGTCACACAGAATACCTTCGTCATCACAGCTCTACGCTCTCCTAAACCTACTATCTCCTGTCATATGGTCGCCTAACAGTGTTCCTCTAAGTAGCTATGATGGTTGTGCTCATTTTGATGGCGCCTCATAAAGAGAGAAGATGAGGATGGGGTAATGAGCTATGTTAAGATAACCCCACCTGCTTCACTTTCCATCTCCCGCCACTCGCTATTCAACTAAAGTGCTTATTTAGTAACGCGCTGTCTTTGTTGTTTTTTTCCCCAACCCTTGTCACCATTGAGACATTTCTCCAGCAGGTATAATAATGTGAATAATTTAGCGATGGCTTTTGTTGATCTCGACTATCTCTCAGCCTATTTAAATCTCCTTTTGCTGGTGTTTTGAGATAACCTACTTTTGAAGAGAAAGGGAACATAAAGACATTAGATGACTTTATTTCCACCTTAGTTCACACACTGAAAGAAACTTTTATCATCCTTTTATATCACGAAAGAACAAAGGAAAGTCTAGGGTCTCTGTGTTTTTTAAGCATGTTTTTGGAGACAAAATTAAGATGGATGACAAGCGAGGCAGAAGATTTATGGGGTCTGTCTCGGCAGGTCCCTTGTTGCTAACCTGGCAGCGGCAAACTGCTACAAAAAGGAAAAACACCTGGACTTGGACAGCAACTGGGAGCTGGTGGAGAAAGCCAAGGTCTATTATATTGCGGTAAGTGAGACTCTCTACATTCAAAATGACTGTTCCCTGACTCTATTGCCAGAGGAGGACAAAATGTTAAGAGGCTTTATTCAGGAAATGCCTCAGCACGCCTTCTGCATTGTCAATATATCCATTCATCCCTTGTCGAGTGAAATGAGCTATGTTACCTATTGAGACAATACAGCTCCATTTTCTCCATTTTCCTTCCGTCTTTGTGCATGAAGCTGCAGCACAGTGTGAAATTGCTCTACATGTAATGCATTCATTCATTTCTTTTAACATGGAGACAAGCCAACAGGTGCTGCCAGAGTGTGAAAATTGATTATGCAAGTTCATTCGGCTTTACCCACTCCTACACAATTTCCCCCCCTTACAGACAAAACACACACACAGATTTAGCAGGACAAATGTGCCCTTCGACATTCGCAGACACTCGAGCTGCGCCACTGAGGTAATGTCTTCACTGGCAGCTTCGGGGAGTAGGATGGCCGGCCGTGCTCATGTTTCACTGTTTGGGATTTTGTTTAACTGTGACGGACCTACATTTCCTCTCATCTCAAGTCAGGATGATAGCCCTGAAATCACACTACATTCCATGTCTTTAAGCAGTTCATTATTGGCATAAATCAGCCTGACAGCCCCGCCATCAACACACTCCCTGGCATTTTGTCCCAAGTGAAATTCCCAACGCTCCCCCCGTTGCTCACAGGCCCTCTAAACATGAGTCGAACACGAGTGTACTGTAGAGCAGTAACGATCGAGGTTTCATAATTAGCTGCCCCGGTCACAGAAACAAACAGTGAAAAAAGAAAGAAAGAAAAGCTCTTGTGCCAGAAAGCAGATCAGTCAGTCCGTCCTCTTGAGTTTGTGTGGTCTCATTTTTAGCCTCTGCTTCACATTAGCAAACATGGCACATCCTCTGCAAATTGGCAGTTGGGTTTTGCCCACATCCGACCGTCTTGTGCACAGGGAAAAGCTTCCGTGGGATTTGAGGGGGGATAGATGGGCCACAAATGGGTGTTTGTCAGTGCTTGGAATCTAAACGTGGTGTTCAGCGTCCCTCCTGGGCCTCATTGTCAAAACAGGGGGATCATTCGCTTTATTAGAGTCCCATTCACACTTGTAAAGTACTTTTTCAGATACACCGCCACAGCTATTCCCACTTAATATTGTGCGGCGTGTCTAGACTGGCATACACGAAGGCCTCCTCTCTCCATTAACCTTGTCGAGAGCACTTAGATGTATTTAACTAATTTACAGCCGTATTGTTCATTTTCCCTCTCACACCACACTGAGCTTTCTTGCATAATAATGTGCTTTGTTGATTTTCATTAAACTGGCTGATGTGGTCATGTACACTCTGATCTGTAAATTTAATTACCAGAAAGTGCACATGCGTATGTTAACATGTCATTTGCTCACACATGTGTCTGTGTTTGTCAGAGCATGTGAGTTAAGGAGGTGATTGATGATTCCTGGCAGAGGCTCTCAAGGTGCCTGCTACGACGTGGTGTGATTGGATGAAAACAGAATTATTAGGGGGCTCTTGCAGCCAGCCTGGCTCATCCAGCAGCAGCGGCAGCAGCAGGGCTGGTGGCAGACGCAGAGCGGGGAGGCAGGACTGCCATTTTTCACAAAGAGAGAGAGAGTGAGAGAGAGAGAGAGAGAATTTTGAACTCCTGCCAAATGTTTGGTGGCAGGCTGTTGCTAGGAAATCTGGGTCCTTAGGCAAATCATTGCACAAAGACCCATAACAAAGGCAAGAGGGGGAAGAAGAAATGGCTAAACCCATTTCAGGCACATCTCTCTCTCGCTCTCTTTTTTTTTTCCCCCCCAGTGTTGAATGCCATTGCTGCTACAGTCATGTGTACAGTTATTTCTTACCCTGACAAGTGTAAGCATCAGAAATGGATGGTGATATATTGTGAGAAGGGAAGATGAGTGACTCTAATTGGTCGAGGTGATGTGTGCATGCTGGCCCAGTTAGCCTCTTCTCTTCCCCCGCCCACCGCCAACCCCCCATCCCTTCTCTTTTTTTGCTGCCACTTTCTTTCCTTGGCCTTCTATGGACACCCCCCTCCCTTCACCTCCTTTTCCTTCTCCCTCTCCTCTCCCTTTGCTGTCTTCTTTGCCTCCATACTTTCTCCTTCCTCTAGTCTCTCAGACACACATACATTTGCTGTTAAACACACAGCACACACACACACACACACATTCTGCAGCATACCACTGACTTGTTTTTCTAACCACTGAGAGCTTTGACCTGTAATTTGATCTCCACTGCTTGATGCATCCTCCATGATGCCACTTTGAATTAACCTGCATCTAAACTTGAGCCCCCGCCACTAAAACGGCCCTTACTAACTTGTGCCATTTATATTCATAAAAAAAAAAAAAAAAAAAGAGGCACTTGGTCCATTTCATGGCCAAACGCAGTGTAACTAACAGAAATTGAGGAGAGGGTAGAGAAACAAGACAATTGACTGTGAAAAGTCCTGTTAATGACTGGGCACAGATGGTCAGAAATAACCCAAGGATAGACGGAGGAGACACTCGCCTCTGCCAACTCGCCTGGTACACAAAACTCACCCAATGAGACACAAGCTGCAGAGCCGCTGGGTCACAAAATCTGATCACAGCCGTTTGTTGGCTAAGCGCACAAAAACACTGTTAGCCTTCAAGAGGGTAGCCACTTCCCAGCAAAACTTGTTAGCCCACCTCTTTTTTTTTTTTTTTTTTTTTTTCCTTTGGTCAAACACCACAGCAAGTTGAACTGTACTGCCTCACACTGTTTACACTGGCAAACTGTATATAGGATTAATTGGCAGTTTTATTCTTGCCCTCACTGCAGGGGAAAGCTGAGTTCAGCCACTGTAGCATAATATGCAAGAAGAAAAAGGAAGGAAAACGCAGGGAAAAAGAAAAAAAAAAAGTGCAGTACTGGCACCACAAGCAGAATGTCAGCCTGCTTACACCCCAGAGTGACACACACACACACACACACAGACATTGTTACTCCACCCCACCAGCCCCCTTCGGTTTTGCAGCCAAAAAAGCAAAGGGGAAGGTTTTGCGCATACACAGTCACACACATCTGACACCTCATCAGCCAGCCGACGGGTTGATTAGCACAGAGGTGAACTGCGGCTGCATCTCCGTCCAACTCGGAGGATGCTGTCCTCATCCTGACCTTGAGACTCCACTCTGCTGCCTCCCTCCACTGTCTCCCCGCTTCCCGTCTTTCCACTGTTCCTCGTCACCAATATTCTTTCTCTCCACTGTCTCCATCTCTCCTTCCTCTCCTCTTTTTCTGTCTCCCCCCCCCCCCCCTTCTTTCCTCTCCTCTGTACTGCAGCACTTTTTTCACTGCCCCTGTCCTTCTTCATAGCCAGGGAGGGATCACAAGGGGAAATGCAGGCATGGGAGAGAATAAGGGAGGGAGGAAGGAGAAGTGGAAGGGGTGGGGGGGTGGGGGGGTGGGGGGGTGGGGGAGGAGGTGGGGTAAGGGAGAGAGGGAGAGAAGGAGAGAAAAAAAAACTGGCAAGCTCCCCCTTTGTCTGCAGGCGATCAGTTACAGTCTTGGTTGCCGATGAAATTTAATCCCCACCGCATTTACATGCCAAGTTTGACTTCTGGCAAGCCTTATTAAATAGATTTGTAAATCATTTCATCTTGATTAGAATCTGTTCCCAAGGGATCACCTTTTTTTTTTTCCTCTCTCTTATTTTTTTGTGCCTTGCTTGTGTTTTTGTTTATGTGTACAGTCTGTGCCCACTGGAAAGTCAAGTCTTTGCTCGGTGCAAGTGAGTGTAAGCAGTGGATTTTAGGGGACAAAGAGTGATTTCTGCCAAGTCCCGTCTGTCACCAGCCAAGCCACTGTGTCAGCATGTCTCTCATCTCTGGAGGTCATGTCAGTGGCCGGGCAACGGCTCTGATGTGCCTTTTCTTTATTAGGCTGACACCACAGCGTCTTTACCATAGAACAAATAGAACAATGTCATTTCAAATTGTGCCTAATCAGATGGCATTTTGTAATTGCCAGCAAACATCTTTTGAATATGAATTCATTATTGTTCCATTACGAGTCAACTGCATCATATTCATTGGGCTTATTCATATTTTTTTCTTCCCACTGGCTTGGGCCAATTATAGGATTTCAATCTTGAGGCAATCAAGTGATAAGGGCGAGGCGTTTAGTGTTTGCTGTCACTATGTAATTCTCTCGAATGTTAAACATGCATCTGGGAGGGCTGTTTTTGTCGGGAGGCTGTGCATGGAGGTGCACCTGCCTAATTGAGTGGTAATGAGCTGTCAGGATTGCGGGCTTGGTGATTGGCTCTTGGCGGGGCGTCCTATGCTGGTGGGATGTATGGGCTGGCCCGGCCCTGCTGGAGAATCAGCCACCTCCACGCCCTGCAGGCCCGAGTGGGCGGAGTGTGGTAAATTAGGGTGGAAAGGCCAGCAATGACTGCAGAGACACGCTGCGGCTTTCACTCAACTGTGGAAATTATTGATGTTGTTTACAGTTTTAAATGCTTTGCCTTTGTAAAAATGGAAATACTTCACAGACTACTCTATTAAAAGTACAGATGTTTTATTTTATTTCAAGTCGTAATCACAAAGATAAGTGAAAAAAAAAGAAGCTGTTTCCAAAATCTCTCAGTAATAAATCTTTGTTTTGTTGTTTTGAATCACTCCTTTTCTGCATTGATCAGCAGGTTTATGAGGTTTGAAGGCATCTTTGGAGGAGGTCAATAAGGACCTTAAGGACCTTAAAGAGCAAAAAATTGTTGCATAAAAAAAGTACAGACATGAAGCGAGAAAAATAAGTGTTTTCAAATGTAACTGCTGTAATGGCTGATAAAACTTTGCCACTCATTACTGAGAATGTATAAGAATAATTTTAGACGTGCCATCTGCCATATGCCAGTATTCAAAGTTTTTTGTTTACACTGTGTTTTTGCAGTGTCTTCGTGTTGCTACTATTGTCTATGTAATTTTCTGACATGTGAGTCATTTTGGGATTTTATTTTATTTAAAAACATTTTTTTTTTGTGGGAAACCAAAGCGTATCCCGTCTGCCAGGGTGCCAGTCAGTCGCAAAAGCCACCCCAGACATGTCACCAGTCTATAAAAAGATTGATGCTGAAACTATTAATCATGTACATTCACAACTATGTCTCAAGTCAAAAAGAGCAACAGAAAAACAAATCAAAACAAAAGACAACAATCACAGATGAACCTAATACGTAGACATAGGAAAGCAACTTCTCTCAGTAGTTACTGTTAGAAAAGCAACTTCTAAAATGAACTATGAAAACATAGTTATGCATGAAATGTCAGAGCACTCCATATGCATCTTGCTTTTTTTTTTTTTTTTCCTAAGTTGCATAATATTATAGTGGCAGTCAACCCACTCAGTCTACTGTTTCTTTTTTATTTCAACCTCAGCCCAACATGAACTTTATACATGAACATTATACACTTGAGAGGAGCAAATACGGGCCTGGAATCGCTCACAAAAAGAAACTTTACATGATGTCACAGTTTAGCTCATATAATTATCTTTAACAAGTTCTCATCATAATGACTGGGATTTAATTGGGTTAATATATTCAGCAATTTATTATCTTTATTTTTAATCAGAATTGTGTGTTGAGATATTCAAAGTTGGCATGGCTAAGCTGGGTTTATTTTGGGAGGCTTTATTTACAATTAATAGTTGGAAGACTTTTAGATGCTGGCAGGCGTCCAGGCTGTGGCCCATATTGCTTTACCAGCATGCTGTGACTTTCTCCTTTTACACCCACATCACCTTGTAAAAACAGTTTTTCTTATGCAGCGGGGAAAACATCATGTCCTTTCACCCCACATTACTGTGGGCATCTGCTCCACCAGCAACAATTCTTTTATTTATTTTTTTTCCCCTGCTGGATGAAATAGTTCAGACTTAATGATATTTCTGCCTGCCATCACCTTGTCCCCTCGCTCCCTCTGCTTCAAAGCCCCTGGCATATGTGTGCCTTTTTATTCATTAGACCAAGTTGTAAAACACTGAATAATGTTTCGGCGCTACACTGGGATATTGTGGCTATTAGTCTGAGTTCCACAGCTTAATTGAATAGCCTGAGTAATTATTTGTCAAGTAATGCTGAGCAGAAAATAAATAGCCACTTTGCGGCTGTGAATTGTGCCTGATAGCCATGTGTTGATACTCTCACCAGGGACAGTAAAAACCTGCTCTACTGGCTAAGTATCTGATTAAGATTCTCATGATGGAGCTGCACACGCTTTAGGATTGCGTGTCTCCTGGGCAAAGATGGTGAGTAGAGTTAAGTGTCAGGCAGTGTTACATTATCGCACTGGAACATAAAGCCCTGACTCGATAAATATTTCTGGAATATTCTCACCACAAACCACCCGATCACTCTGGTCAGCTTGCCAGATTGTTAAAACAGCCTGTGAAGAATTTTCCCACAAGTGCATCTTTTTTCATCAGTAATGGATATTTTTTTTTATTTTATTTTATTTTGTTCTTTTATAAGATTTATTTTCCCTATTAATCAGCTGTAGTTTGTTATAAACTAGTGTATGTGATCCTCATGCCCGTTTGGCATTCATTTTATTGTAAACTTTTAGTATTTTTTTTTCCTTTTGTATCTGAGGATTATTTCTTCTGAGAATAAAATGTATATATTCATTTCTATGGAGTAAGATAGCTGTCAAAAAGTCTTGTGAATACAGATCTTATTTCTACGACTTTGAAGTCTTCACTGTGAACACGAAATCCATTTTTAGGGTAAAAAAGTGTTAAAATGACATCTTATTGGTCACAGGGGAAAGTAATCAAACCATTGCTCCAAACTCACATCTGCCGAATTCTGTATTCAAACACAAAGTTCAAATGTTCTGAACTAACTCTTATCAGAGTTCTGAATCATTTTAGATCAGTAACTGGCATTGGTCATTGGTGGGGTTTCTTTTGGTGTGGATAGATCCCCAAGATATCGTTCCTCACTTCAGCGTCAAGCCAGATGTTTATGACGTTTATGATTATGTTTCGATGTGTATGTTGGGGGGGTATATGTGTACTATGTGGGTATCAATGTGTGTGATGTGTGTGAAAATGACCTGATGTCTGTTTTCAACCATGAGTGTGTGAATTTGTATATGTTTGTGTTTTAATTTTATTATGTAAAGCACTTAGTGCTACTGTTGTATGAAAAGTGCAATATCAATAAAGTTTGATTTGAATTAGCAATCCCAAAGGGAATTTATAGTGCTAGAGTTATATAACATATTAACATCTTACTTTGTGTTCTGGGGTAACAGGATTGTAGAAGGTCATTTGCAGATTAAATTAAATTAAGTTCAAAATACTTTAGGAATCTAAAGAGAAATTAATTAATTAAAAAGACACAGAAGAGCTTTTTAATGTTAAAATTTTAGTCTCAGTTTCACTTGGAGGAATATTTGATTGAAACTAGCTCAGAGCTATGGTGGACATCATTGAAGAGGCAATTAAAATCAAACTCAAGAAAATAATTACAGGAGTAAATGAGTGAGTGACTGGGCAAGATACCGAACAAGAACAACTTTGGGGAATATGTTGTGAAACGACCTTCTTTATGCCTTCAGAGCCAAAAATTGCAGTTCCTTTGAGGTCACTGTAATGCAACACTCGATGCACATGAATTGTTTGTCTTCAGAGAATTCTGCAACAAAAAAGCTGGCGCATGCACATTTTATAACAATATACTAGTATAAATATAGTATTGCTACAGTGATTAGCTATAAATAAGTGATATTTTTCTCAGTTCAAGTGAACAAGGCATATTTACTATTTTAACAGTTTACCTTACTTAGTGTTATGATAAATGCACTGACTCATTTGTTTAGTTTCCATAATGCTGTAAAAGAAATAACAACATTTTCCTGCTTTACCTGGATTGCTTTAGCTTTTACAACTATCCCAGACAGAGACATTGCTGTCTGATCTTTGTTGTTGCCACCAATTGATGACTTTCATACACCAGATCCGATTCTGGCTACTATTGGTTTTGGCCGTTGGCCACCACTTGAGGGATGGGGCCATTCGTAAGCTGCGCACAACAAAAAATAATACAGTAGTTACGTTCAGAATGCAATGTTTAGCCATCACAGCTAACTGAATTTACCCTGAATGGAGTAAGGTTAGTGTGGCTTGGTAACTAAACCCAATGTAACAATTGCATTGCAGAAAGAGTTTAAAGAGTACAAACTTGTCACGATCTGTCAGTATTTTTCCTCACTTCCCCTTTTTTTCTCATAAATACCAAAGAAAGCAGCATCCCATTCTGTTGTTATATAGAGCATTTGCTTCCATCACTATTGCTAACACGCATTTTAAACATATAACTCTTTATTGACACATGCCTTCATGCAGTACACATGTGAATAACAGTCTGCAGCGCAAACACACCGGATTTGTACACTCCCTGACACAGAGGGGACTGAAATATATGATGTAATCTAGTAGATTTAGCAGGCTTAGTACATCTGGTACCTTCACCAGCCAAGAAATCGTGTTTCACATAACCTCAACATAGTTGTTGTTGCAGGTTTTGCATTTCTGTTTTCATAAGAATCAACAAACATGACATAAAGGAAGCTTAAGAGATGGTGGGAGTTAGTTAACCAGGCTCATGTGTTGCATCTTTATGCCCAACTGCCATAAAACTGGTGCATAATGCAAATCCTAAACAAATTCCCCAAAAATGGCAATTTATTTCAACCAGAGAGCATTTTGATTTGGCTTTTATGTTACTATTCTTAGTTAAAAACAACTAACTCTCAAAATAACTAACTCTCCAAAAGGCTAAATCCTTAAATCTAAAAGGGTCAAGCATGCAAAAGAAATGTCTTGCCCTAACAAAGCAATTTTCAGCAATAGTACAAATTGCTCTGGGTCTGGGTTTCATTTAGCATGCCTGGGGTGAGCGCATGTGGAGGGAAAGTCTTTACTTTACATACATGGTCCCACTCAGACACAGGCCACTACTTTGACCTTATCTATTGTTTCTCAAGTGTATGTTGTAAGCAGCTTTGGAGGCTTTATAGAGACTTAGCCAACAGGGCTGCCGTTGCTCTGGTGGAACATTTGGACCTCTGGCAAGTGTCAGATTTTCAGCTGCACATTAAATCTCTTAACCCAGTTCTTTTCCCTCCCTCCCTCCCTCCCTCCCTTTCCTCTCCCTGTCTCTCTTTCTCTTCCTCTGTGCGTCTCTCTCTCTCTCTCTGCCATGCTAACAAGCTGGCTGTTATTTATTTTTCATGTGTGGCATTGGTAGCCTCCACCATTTATGTCTTTCCTCTTTTTTTTTTTTTTTTTTCTCCAGCTTCTAAATACTTGTGCCAGCGGTTAGTCCGGTGCCCAGCCCCGGAGGGGGGCAGAGCGAAAATGCAGCTCGAGCAGCTGCACATTACCCCAACTGCGCAAAGTCCTCCAGACGCACCGTCATGGGGAGGCCAGAGACGCTTTGATTAGCATGTGCGCCGTTACTGGCCAGCTTGAATGTCACGCACTGCGAGCCCAGTTGTCTAATGCCTTGGCCGGCCAATGGGGCCACTCCCTGCAATCACTGATAGGGCTGCTCGTTCCAGTTTGGAGGCAAGGCCAGAGAGAGAGAGAGAGCACCACAAGTGCCAAACGATTGTCCTCAGTAAATAAAAAGCAGACATATTCCCTTTTTTGATCTTCTGCATGTGCGTGATTTATGTTCAGATGCTATGGCGCAATCACATTTGAAAGCATTTTGCACTCCCAACCTAACAAGGGGGGGACCAATCAAAACAATAACTGTGGTTCCTTTTGACAAAGCCCTTGGCTCGCTGTTGTCAGAAGATGTAAGCTGACTCATCCACACAAGAAGGGCATGTATCCCTGGGAGCGAGGGGCAAAAAGCTATGATGAATCCTCCCCTCTGTGCTTGCTTCTCTCCACTGAGCCGGCATGGATTAATTACATGACTAGAAGCTAGTTTAGTCCCATTATTTATTTTTTCTTATGAATAATTTCACTCTCTTCTGCCTAGATTTTATTCTGCTCAGGACTTTTCAGCTTCGCTCTGTGGAAATAAGAATGCATTGATTATTTTCCATCTAGCAAATATCCCACCAACTGAGGAATAACATGCCTTCCCCCTAATTGGTTTGTTTATCTTGAGCAACAGACCCTGGGTTTGTTTGGGCTCTGGCTGGCATCCACACACTGCACCGCTCCTCAGCATGATTACTCACCTTGGGAGGAGGCTGCTGTGGCGAGGTTGACGTTCCTCACATAGACATCAGGCTGTCATTCTCCCCGCTTATGTGACATCATTTGCCAAGAGAGATTTGTTACAGGAGAAATAAATTCAGGCCTAAAAAGGGATTGATTTAAGGACAGGCTGCAAGTGGAAAAAAGGCAACAGGAGGGATGGGTAGGGGGGGGGGGGGGCTTTGAGAGACATTTTACCACTCAGAGGGCTCGAGCCAGATCCAAACAAGCTGCCAACAGAAAGATGGATTCTGGCTTCATGTATAATTGATAAACTGTATGTTCTAGGTGTCAGCTTTAAAGAGCAAGCTAGGACTATATCAGGAAGCTATTTTTCCTCTCTGAGGCGAGCATCATTTTTATTTTGTCCTCCCCCGTTCTCTGGCTTATCTTCTCAGTTCAGAAAGCTCTGTTGAAAATTATCGTTTTCTTTGAAGACGACATTTAGGAAGTGCGCCGTGAAACGGCACATCCTGTTCCTGTGGCTATTAGAAGAGCTAGTGCAGGGCAGATAGCCATCTGCAAAGTTGAATGAACATCCTGAGGTATCAGGATTAGCCATCTCACTCTTGACACCTAGCACATTAATATTAGCTATGGGAGACTCTATCCTGCTGAAAGCAGCATAAAAGGATTAATGCAGCTCTTATCCTTTTGGAAATAATGCCCTTTATTGAGCGGATCTGACACCGTAGAGGCTAATGATGACATTGAATGGAGCCAGAATAAGTAATGGTGCATCATCCCATGTCATGCAGCCAGAACAGTCACTAATTTGCATTCCAGCAGCTCAAACTGTATTGATTGCACTGAAGGCTTTCGGTTGTTTTTCCTCTGCAGCAGTAAGAGGGTGTTACTCAATCATCAGTGTCCTGTAGATAATGACAGTCTTCTCCCTGCGGGCCCAATGACATGCTTCGTTCATCATCATACTGTACACCACGATTTCACCTCCGAGCACTTTGAGCCGTAGCAATTATTGTACATGAAACACAATATGCCAGCGTGTCACCCTTCCTGCCTTTCACACGGGGACCGTGGGGTTGATGCGGCTGTGCCCACTCACTTTAATAGAGATAAATTCACATCCTGCCATTCAGCCGTGTTAGAGTTAAGAAACACATTTTGCACCTCAAAGGCTGTTCCAGTAGACTAGGGGAGGGGCACAATATAATGGCTGTCAAAAGCAGCTTTCAATTGTGTTTTGTTTACACAGGACTTGAAGTGCAAAAAAATATCATGATTCATATTATTTATAATACCCGCTGTGCTTTTGACTCAAATTGATGCTAGATGTAAACACAAATGCGTCTGCATGGAGGTTACCTGATCCAGTCACGTAGCAAGAATTGAAAATGATTGTGATTCAGCGCTAGATCGTCTCCTTGAACCTCTAATGTGATTTGATTATAAAAGGGTTAAGCAACTACTAATAAATCTGTCAATTTTTTAATACATCGCGCCATTTATTCCTGGACATTATAACGCTCAGGGCCAGACCAGCGGCAGTCAAGACCGCCTAAAAAACGCTGCCTGTGTTCTAGGGCTGTGCGATTAATCGATTTTAAATCTAAATCGGATTTATTAATCAAGACGATGTTAAAAAAAGGAAAATCGGAAAATCGATTTTCCTCTCTCTTTTTCATATAGCTGGAAAAGAAGAAGAGAGCTGTCTGCATTACAGACAGAACTCGTCTAGTCATCTTTGTTTGGTCAAGAAAATGGTAAATGTTGTCACTTTACTAAAGTCAAGGAGGATTTACAGTATCTTTCAATTGCACTTCATTCCTAATAGGGACATTTGTTTGCTATTTTTCTTTAAAAATATTCTTAAAAAATATTTGAAACAATTTATTCCATTGTTTTTTGTAGTTTTACCAAAAAAATCGAAATCGAAAATCGGGTTTTCAGAGAAAAAAATCGGGATCTTATTTTTGTCCAAAATCGCCCAGCCCTACTGTGTTCTTTCATCTGCATCGTGCTGTCATATATATTATAGCTGACGACATCTGTAAACTAATCCATCAAAGCTGCTTTTACTTCCTTTCCAAGGGCTTTGAATGTGCCTATGGTTATAATGGGAACATTGCACACTCATTTCAGCCGTGCCTCCATGTTTCTTAATGAACTGATAAAGCCCTAATTATCGAGGCAAATCCCGGTTTCTGATTTGCATTACTGCCTCTTGTTTCACCCCACACGGCGGAAATGAACATCACTGAGGCGCTGAGATGTCGGTCTGCCTTTCCAGAAACTCGCATGGTTCGTCTGCGATCTTGTGTGTAAGTGCGTGTGTAGATACAAAAGAGATGGACAGATTAGATTAGATACAGTAAAGGCTGCATGGCTCCAGCCGTTTGTGCGTAGAATGTGATTTAGTTGTGAGGTTGAGCCAACTCTGGGCTCTGGTGATGGGTGAAGGGACAGACTGACAGTGACAGCGGGGTGGTAATGCCTCTGAATGAGGAGGAATGGCCCCTGGAAGACTCGCACCTACACCAGCACCTGAACACAGCAGCCTAAGGCTGGGCGATATATTGAGATTTTAATATATATCGATATATTTTCAAACGCGATATGGTACGAGACAATATCGTTTATATCGATTTAAAAAAAAAAATAATAATAATTTTTTTTTTTTTATGATTTTGATATAGCTTATTTTGTGACAAATTGACTTGAATGTTTTATTTGAGATTTGCACAAATGTTTTGTTATTTGCACAAATGTCAACCTCAGTGGAAAAGTCTGCCTGTTACTGTCTACAATGTATTTTAATTTAATTGTTATGCAGGAAAGGGATATTTGTTTTATTTTATTCAAGAAGCATTTTTATTCTATATATGCAGGCAGTTTATTTTTATTTCATTTGTTTTATACATTTTGATATTGTGCAGACCTCTGTTATTAAAGGAACCTGTGTGACATTTGGCACGAGGCTTTGTATTAAAACTGACTGTTTTTTTAAGGGTTTGCCTCAGAAAAAAATTAAGCTAACAGAGATGCTATGCTATAATGCTTTGGGGGAAACCCCAATTAAGCCACAGAAAAAAATATCGAGATATATATCGAGTATCGCCATTTAGCTAGAAAATATCGAGATATGACTTTTGGTCCATATCGCCCAGCCCTACTGTGAACTAAATTCTTTTCTACACCGGTGTTGACCCAATCCCCCCCTCCCCCTCCCTCACAGCCCCTCCAAAGCACTAGAAACTGTGGGCATTTATAGCTTCACTAGTCTGAGCAGAAGTCTTGAAAAAAAGAAAAGATAATGTAAATAAGCGACCCTAAAAAGAATCCAACCTGCAGATTTTATTAACATCAGAAGCTTTATTCCCATCGTTGCCCATCAAGGGAAAGAAGATTTAATCACATTACAGTTTTTTTTTTTAACTAAAACTGCTGGAAAGTAGAGGCACTGGCAGTCAAATTGTGCACATGTGATCAAAATATGTGGACATATCGGCATGGATATAAAATCCCAGGTGTGTTTTCATCATGAGCACATATCTAGGCCTCTCTTGGCCTTGATGCCCTTTTTTCGCCTCTGAAACTGAAACATGTAGAAGTTAGGCTTGGGAGCTCTGCAGCTCATGAAAAATGCATTCCCTCAGCTCTTTTTCTAACTCTTTGGCTCTGATACTCTTGTCATATCATATCCATGTCATGTCAGTGTGTTTATTAATTATGTAGCTGGCACAGTTAAGGAGACAATATTGATGCATCAGAACTAGACATCCTCTGTGTTACTCACTCATCGCTGCGATATTTAAACAAGACTTCATCAAGGAAGTGAAGATACTTAAATGTTTATCCGTGTAAGTAAATAACTCTTAGCCCGTGTTCACAGGAAGCTGTTTGTTTTTCTATCTGCTCTCCCCATGGGCTTCATTTTATCTTTAGTGTCTCCCTCAATTCAACGGTTGTGGTCACTTTTTTCCGGTTCAGCTGAGGTGTTCGACCCGGTCAACCCACATGGGTTTTTTAGCCTTTCTTTTAGTTTTCCAGCTCATACTCTCTCCACATACTGCACACAAATGGCACCCAGCAGCACCTTTGGAGGTGTCCCAAATTGCAAAGGTAATTTTACTTCTTTGCGAGCGGAATTATACATGAGTAAGAGGTCAAATTGTAATATGAAATTGCGCAGCAGTTGCACATACACCCAAGATCCTGCTGGGGTTTTATTTTTGTGTTTTTATGAGTCTTCCCTGCCCAGTAATCTTATGGAACTGTGATAACACTTGAATATATTTCCCCCCGTTCAAGTGAATGTCAGGAGGAAGCAGAGCTCTGGAAGGTTCCTCTTGAAATACAGCTGGATATAAATACAGCCGGCCTCTTTTCCTGTCTGTAACAAATGCTTACGCAGGATTAGGATAACAACAAACACTTTTCTCTTCTATAGAAGGAAAAAAAAACCCCAAAGATGTATTTTGTTGTCACAGCTCAGGTGGATTTTAGACATACTTTGGATTGGTAAGCTTGTCCTTGCCAACAACTGGATCTACATTGGTCATGTGTGTTTTGTTACATTGGATGTTGTATTGCAAGGTGATACAGGAGCTGTGGTTTGACAGGAACAAGTGGAAGTTCAAAGCGCCGTCTGTCTGGGGGGGAGGTTTCTAGACATATTATGAAGCCATCATGTCTAATTTGCACAAGGCTCTTCAGTAATTCACCCCCAGTTCAGAATAACAGTCTGGTCTCTTTCTCTGCAACACGATGCACCCTTGGCTTACATTGTTCATTGGAAGAGACATTGAGTGAATGATTCTTGTAGCTCAAATAATGTGCAGCACTGTTCCTGTCATCTTTGTTGCAGTGTAATGGCTCCTGATAAGCAGTTTCCTGCAGTGGCTTTTTTGGTCTGGTGCAGAGCAGACGGCGCTGCACCGTACACAGCGACTGTTGGTTCAGTCCGAGCAACGTGTTTACAAGTCACTGCCGAAACAACCGCTCGACAGATAAAGGACCTCAGAATGTTGTATAGTCTTTAAAAAGCGGGGGGGGGGGGGGGGGGAAACCTCTTCAGAAGAAGGGATGGGGTTTTCCACATGTCGCCCAGCCGCTCTCACACATATTCAGTTTGTCTGTGCACATCTTTGAAAATGCAAATGTGTCAACCACATGTAACAAACCACTCAGCGACGAGATGAGCTGCTCAGCTGCCTTTCTCATGGCCCCTAAATGGCTGCCAGAGATCCTCAGCAGCTCTGCGTGTCTCTGAACCCTGCAGTTTCTCTTTTAATGGACAGATTAGTTTTTTGTGGCATATTGAATAATTTGTGCACATTTATCACCGTGAAAAGAAATGTCTCGTTTAACCACATGAAGAGACCAAAGAGGATTAGGCTGTAAGTTATTTTTTTGAGCTCTTGCAGTGAGGTGTGTTTTAGAACGTATTTTCTGGACTATAAGCCGCTACTTTATTCATAGGTTTTGAACCATGCGGCTTATACAAAGGTGCGGCTTTTCTGTGGATTTTTCTTCCACCGCTAGAGGGAGTGCTAACCGGAATTAGAATAAAAACTAAGACAAAATAAATGCAAAGAAGAATACGCTATTTCTTCTTTAGCAGATAGAAGTAGGTAGAAGCAGATTTCAAACAGATAAATACATAAATAAATAGCGGTTATTTTCTCATGGTTCTGTCCCGTTTTAATCAGCAAAGTTGCTGCCGTGTTAAAAGACACTGTTAGGAAAGGATCTATTTAGGTACAAACATGTACATCATTTACAGCTCAAAATCCTTCTGTACATGTAGTAAATATCTAATCTAACAACAGAAATATCTGTGGCTGAAATATCTTTTTTATTTAAATAGAGCGGACGCGGCTTATATACAGGTGCGGCTTATAGTCCAGAAAATACGGTAGTAACAATGATACAGAAAGCATCGATTAGTCTGTACTGTAAACAAGAAGTACAAGAGTTAGTCAATTGTTGAACATTTTAGGTCTATTTTCATCACGGTGAATGTAGATTTCCATATATTGTGCACATCCTCAATCAGAAGAATATTTATACCTCACACATGTCAGCCAGCTTTGACATCTGCTGCGAGAGGAAAAAAAAAACTGACAGCACATCTTACCATACCATATCCTGACAGAGAAGACATTTGTAAATTATTAATGTTTTCCCTTGCACTGTCACCTATCAGTGTGTTATCCTACTGCTCCCCGCGCCGTGGCAAGTCATGTTTCAGGCTCTCGTTTCACCGTCTGAAGTTAAAGTTTGGGGTGACACATCCCGACCTGCCAGAGCGCCAGCGGCTGACACGCCACCAGTTCAAGATGGTACACTTTTACAAGGCCCACCCAGCTTGTCGAGCAAACCGATAATGAATCAATCTTTGTGAAACATTTATGCGCCCTCCGCACTTTTTCCCTCGCATGAGTCCAATTAAAGCTTCCTCAGTGGCCCCTGCTGTCTGAGTCGGGGAAGCCCCTTTGCATTGTCATATCAATATTCCTCGGCTGATCTCCAGCTGAGGCCAGTCCGGCTGCTCTTTCCACACATGCTCATTTGCATTTCGTCTGCATGTGCGGGAGATGGCATGCTGGCTGCCTCTCCTTGTTCCCAAACCTACTGTTGCCCCCCTGTTCTCTATTTTCTTCTCTTTTTTTGTTGGTAAGAGGGAAAAGTTTCTTGATTCCTAGCATGCCAGAGAAGGGTCCTCTGAGGATTACGTTGGCTAAGCCCTTATCACTCCAGGAAATTCAGTGCCTGCTTAAAAAAGTGGTAGGAGAAGAAAAATCAAGGGGAAGTGTTATTCTTTTTAAGTTCCTCCCTATTCCCATGGAAAGTTATTACAGGTTTGAAGAAAAAGTCCTCTTTTTTTTTTTTTGGCTCTCAAGTTTTCTTATAACTGCATTTCATATTTCACTGTTCTTTCTTTTCTTTTCTTTTTTTTTTTCCAGGCTGCTGGTGGAATTTTAGAAGTGGAAAATGTGAAGGCAGGTGCTCGACAAGGGAGAGCGGGAGAGAGAGGGGAGGTTTTGGGGAGGGCTGTGCTCACTGGGAAGCGATGTTAAACATCCAGGGGAAATGTTTGTTATTCTAATGGGATACCACCATGGTAACAGCTTTTAGAGACTCCCAAGGCTTTGTGTGGAGTGTATGCACGCATTCATCAATCTTGCCTAATTTCTTCGGGGATTAGCAAATATAATCAGTCCTTTCTCCAAAGCGTCACCTGTTTATCGACATGAATATTATGGTGAAATTTAGCAGAACATAGTCCTGTTGGATGTGGGAACAGCAATACACAGGCCATTAATATAAATCACAAATTGAGGTGCATTGCTGAATGAATTCAAATGTCATTAGTTTTCGTTTTGCACTGAATGACATCCCAGGCAGAATAACTTACATTTGGCACTTCATTCCTTTTGAACAACCCTTGGAACTACTACCAAAACATCTTTCCTTATTTTATATCTTCAGGTTTCATGTTTCAAAGGTAATGAATTATTTTACTTTGAGACTTAATACCTCAACAAGTGGTTAAAAGCAGTGGAGGAAACTCATTTACATGGCTTGACAAGAAAAAGGAAGCCCTGTCTGATGACAAGCCACAGTGTTTAAAAAGCTCCAGGAACTCGTAAGCCCTTCTTAGTTTTTATACTATTTCTTTTTTTTCCTCTCCCTCTGCAGATTTCCTTAAGTGGCTTATGCGAATTGCAATTGCCACATTGAAGGCAAGTGCATACGAAATACATTTCTACGTGGCATGACCAGCTAACTGTGTGTTGAACTTGTGCGTGTGGAGATGGAGAGGTTTCACACACAGCACCGCAGCACTGTGGGAGTATAGCATCACCTAAAGCTAAGCCTGCAGCAGGAACAGCCTTCTATCAAACTCACAACCATAGTCTTTTATCTACTGGCATTTCTGTCTGATCCAAATAGCCAAGACATGATATAGTTGGCTACATGTCATCTCTGGCATAGTACTACATTCTCGCTGCCACCCCACCTCAACCTCTATGAAATATAATGCTTTTAAATCACCAGATTTTTTTTTGCCTTGGCTATTTTTTCCATCTGTAGAGACAGAGACCAGTGTGTTTGCTCATCTTGGCCAAAGGCCAAAGGCTCTTTCTGATATAATCCCCACCATCGATCAGACTTTGTTTACTCTAACATGGTTTCTCTTCCCTCCAGCAATTAGAAGGCAACCTTCCACCTCCTGCTCCTCAGACTAGCTTTATAGGTTTATTTTTTCCTTAAGTGGTAATTTTTCATGCTGCTGCTAAGCTCCTAGAAGTGTGTGTATCTTTGGTAATGGATGTTCTCCAACCAGACAGACATGTGAGATACCAAATTTGTGTTAATGCTTCTTTGTTTCTGAGAGGAAGAGCTCTCCCGTCACCAGAAACTACTTCACTGTACCCCAAATGTTGAAAGATGACTGTGATATTTTTCTATATAGCATTCCACATCCTGTTCTTCTTTGGGGCTGCGCCACTTGGAGATGTCAAGTACTTTGAAATGTTGGAAAATAGCGGCTGTAGTAGCAGAGGCTGACTGTCCACCTGATAGGCTCTTAAAATCACACAGGAGGGGGATTATTTTCTGGATTTTAGCCAGAGGTTTATATTTCAAAGGGTTTTTACTTTATTGCAAATATTATGATCACAAACATAGATTTTTTTATTTTATTTTTTTATATTGGTTCGGTGCCCAGCGGCAGTCACTTAAAGTGAAATTAAACTTGGAACTGCTTTCATAGACAAAAATGGGCCTTGTCTTTTATATGATGCATCTTAAAGATTTTACTCAGTGGAAAAAAAATCCCCATAAAACATATGGTTTTTACACTGCTACTTGACTAAAAGAAAAAGTTTGCCAATTTATACTAAGCGTATAGTATAGTGTGTCTTATTGATGGACTTAGTGTCTGCAGTCTCTCTAACTCCCACCTCTGTATATTTCTCCCTGCAGAGTAAACTGTAAAGTGTTTTTCTAGAGAAAAGTCTATTAGTGAAATAGTGTTTTTGAAAAGGTGCATTTACATCCTTATTTTTGTTCTCATCTTGATTTCGAGTAGAAACTGCAGTAATTAAAAAAAAGCCAAAATATGGGGAGGAAAAAAAAAAGTTTTCCACTTTGCTGAGGTGGAAAACTTGGTGCATTAAAGAAAGCTGAGAATAAAATGTGCAACGTAAAAACAGACTCGGGGAATAAATCATGACATACGTGGAGACTTAAACATCCACTCCACTTCCGCTCCACCGGAGAGGGGATAAATCGTAGCAGGAGAAAACATCAGACCTGTAGTCGGTTTCCATCCAAATGTAGCTCAAGTCAGCTTAAGGAAATGTATCTGCTTTTCCATCCACTGCTGCTCCTCCAGTTATGCCAGCATCAACCACATATTACATTTTTTTTTTAATGTTCTTGTTCATTTGAGGTTTGACTGGGACTTGTTTCACCATTTCATTGTGCTTTCCTATTTTTTTTCATGTCTGGGAGATGAATGCCACCAACACTTTATGGTGATGGAATTTTATTCCGAGAAGTTACTTTAGTTTTATACTTTTTTGATATCCAAATGTTTGTTTTCTTCCAGGCATAACATAATTAAGTGATCCATCAGCATCTTGGGAGGTACTTGTCAGCGCTAGAAGCAGATTTATTCAGCATTAGCACCAGAAATAGTAGTGTTTGCTCAAGTAGCCACGTATTAAATAAGACAAATGTGTAAAAGTTCTCTCTAAGCCATTTTAAAGCATGAGGGGGAAAAAAACTTAATGTATATATATAAATAAACAGAAAGATGCTTTGTTTTGATAAATGTCTCAAGGTGGGCTTCAGGATTTTGCGCAAAGAGGACAGAACAGATCCATTTCTCATCTTAGTCATTCCTGAAAGAAAAAAGCTCAGTATTTTGAAGAAGTTTGGGTGCATCTTGGTAATAAAAAAAACTTCAACCGCACTCACACAATGCCAATTTTCTTCAAATGCTTCTTCGTCCTTCAAAAGAAGAATTATCCTGTTCTCAATCTCTTAAAATGTTTTAAATAATAATAAAAGAAAAGCACTAAGTGCATAATAATGTTGACAAATGTTAATATTATTGATGAAAGTGACTGTATATGTTCAAGACGCAAAATAAAAATTCAGTTAAGATCATGATTATTATTTAGTTATTTATTATTATTTATTTATTTATTTCTTTGTTTTGACTTTGAGCTTTATCTTGGCTGCCTGCAAATTTGAAAAGGTACTTGTTTAACCTTGTATAATATATCTTTATTAAGAAAGGTTCTGATATATATTCTTCTTATCATCCTCCAGAAGAGTAATATTGGACGCGGTGCAGTCAGAATTATCAGAAAGGAAACACCATGTGAATGCCTATGGAGTATTTTAATTTAACATCTAACACCTTTATTCATTCTGTTCCATTTGCAGACCACCCGAACGCCCACCGGCAGCATCTGAGTTTCACATTTTAGGATTTGTTTTAGGCTTAAGAAAAACTCATTTTCTGGCTGTCATTATATCCATCTTTGCCTGGGATACGGTTCTGAGTGTGAGAGGCACTTAGTGCTCTACAGAACTAATATTTCAATGCTTGGCGGTAGAAAAATGTCTATGAAGGTCAGCGAGGATCAGGAACTTCAAAATAACTCACAGACAAAGGATAAGCGCAGAAACGGTGGCCAACTTTTAATGGTGTTATCATGCATTTAGTTTTAAAAGTTGAGAGCTCCTTCAGCTTCTTTTAGTCCATGCCACATTTTCTTTTTGATAACTAAGATTTTGACATGGCGCTTCGGCATTTTTTATCAGCTCTGATTAGTCTTTCTGTCTGCAGTGAACTGTAAAGACAGCTTAAACTTTTAGCAGAAACAGACACCTTCACTTAATCAAAACACCACGCCAACATGAAAGTTACTCCTGCATTGGCCAGACTGGTACGCTCTCTTTTGAGTGCTTAAGTTTCTACTCTCGCCTGTGCACACTTAATATGTCTCCCTTGTGGCCTGGATATAAAAACAAAGATGATCAGAGTTGACTCGACGCATCATCACAGCTCCGGAAAGGTACAATCATGTGCAGTGAATAAACAGGCTCTGAGGTTTCTTAGCCTTGGCAGCATTTTTCACTGGCTGTCATTTTATATAGTTGTGTCAATTTTTTGCATAATTCCATGGTGCACTGGCTTGGCTTGATTTGATTTTTAGAAGCTCCACTTTCAAGGAAATTGTGCTTAAGGTATGAAAGTTCACACTTCTTGCCTTGAGGCCAATTGATTTCTCCTGAGTTTGATTTTAGTGCTGCTGCAACGCCGGCACCGAGTGTTAACAGCATGTCGTGTCACAGAGGTCTAAATGTGCTCAAATCTCGGTACAAGGTCAAAGTCTTGGGTTTTTTCTTCATTTTAAACTCGGCAGCTACAGAATTCAGAGGGACATTTGTTTCACTTAGTGAAATAAATAAATCAATTAGTTGACAAAATGAATGACCAACAAATTTCAAGCCATTTATCAAGATGTAATGGCAGACATTAACGTCATAGCTGGACAGAAAATCATTTTCCCGCAGTCTTATTAATTGATTATGAAATTAATAGGTGAATGTGCATGGTTGTTTGGCTTATTTGTCGCTCCTTGGCCCTGTGATGGACTGGCGACCTTTCCAGGGTGTCTCTTGTCTTTCATCCAATGACGGGTAGCACAAGTAACCTTTCTCAAAAAAGCTATAAAATATGTCATCAAAATGTTATATTTGTGTCAGACATTGAAGCGTAATAGTTGGAATAATATAGGATCTAGGACTTTTAACTGAATTGAGATTCCACTGCAGTCTATTCTTTGTTTTTTCTTTTTCTTTTTCACTTCACTTTGAAGTCTGTGGGTTATCTTTTTTAGACAAATTGTAAAGTTATGAATTACGTTTCCAAGAACATCATGCAGTGGTCCACTTATTATGAACAACCTTAAATTCATACTGCTGCTGCTAACTTTGTAAATTCATTAAAACTCAAGTTCAAATTCAAACTTAGAAGTCATAAAACTAACCATTTTTGAATTTGAGATTAATATAACAAGTTTTTTTTCTTCCATATCTCTCTCTCTCTCTCTTTTTTAACCTACTTTGAAAGCTTCCTTTTCTGTGAATTCTTGTTCAAATTACCATCCATATCTAATCTCCATAATGTCAATAATATCCAACTTCTTGCTGGATTTTTTATTTTTAATTCAGCGATATTAAAAAGAAAGAAAAAGCCTACACTGTTTCCAGTTTTCATTAAATTTGGCATAATGATGGCAGGGTTGCCAGGAGGTCAGACAGACTGGAGTTACACTACAAAACAGAAAATCGAACAACTAAAATGTGATTCACTGATTGTTTCACATCAGACTAAAACACATTCAGACTTCTACACACGCATTTCTGAGAGGCTGCTGCATCGTTGGCTTTTATGTGAACCTCTTCTCAGTAAAAGACGTTGTAGGTTGAGGCGATGTGAACTGATGTCTGCTTTTATCGCCCTCGCATCTGCATACTGTCATTGGCTGGTTACGCCGCATCACACAGCAAGAGAAGGAAAAAGAGGAAACAAAAGCACACATGGACTAATGCACACTTCTACCGGGTCTAAAGATATAAGTGATGGAGATTAATTTGTTTCAAATCTGCTTTGTTGTTTCTTTTAATAAATATTCGACGTTACTCTCAGAGTTATTGTAGAGATGAAGTGCTACAACAAGTGTGTACATGTTTTGGGCGAAAGTAGCATTTTAGTTTGCATATAATACAACTTTTAATTCCCTATGCTAATTTTAAATTCTAATTTTGTGATTAGGCAAAAGCTGTTTTAAAAGCTGTTGATAGTTGTCTGTGTTTTCATCTGGAGGCCGTCACATAACAGTTTCACTTAAAGCCTTTTTTTTTCCTTAAAGAGGCATGAAGGATTAAAATTCAGTTTCTCCTACATGCTCTCCTGTTTGGTTATTATTGGACTGAATTTAAGCGGCCCCTTGTCCTCGGCTCTGAGCAGTAGGCACTGAGCTCCTGCATTGACTTTGACAGCCTTCGCACAATATTGTGCAAGGCTGCTCCCTTAGCTTCTCATGCTGGTTAAATGTAATATGGCAGATGGATAGTATTTGCAGGGAGAACAGGGGTCTCGCCACCTCCCCACCCGCTCCCCCCTTATTTTTTCTTCTTGTCGTCTCTTGCCAGTACCTCAGACATTTCAAGGGGGGAGAAATATGTATCAAATTAACTGTTAGCAACAGGGCCTCCAGCTCCCTGCCCTTGTCTTCTCAGCAATCAGAGCTTTGTTATTTTAGTCTTTCAACCAAAACCAAACTGGATTCAATGGCCTCAGCAATTACCTGCAATTTTCCAACCTGGTGCATGAGCCTTCACTAGAGCAACTCCGAACAGTGAAAGATTGTCTCCTCAGTTCCTCATTTTGGTGTTCAACTTAAGTGCACTAATTCATTTACAACCACAGAGTGCCACATTTGGAAATGTTTGCTTCCCAGCTGCAGGAATGTCTGTGGGGATTGTTTTTGGTCTGTGCACAACCTTCGAGTTACTGAAACTAGACACCCTTCTGCAGTGTCTACACTCCAACACTGGACCTCTGCTTTATACATCTGACCCATAAATTAATTCGTCCTTTCAAGCTAGTTCATAAGAGACAGCTCTGGAACTCTGACATCTGTTTTCACATGGCAGACTTCGATCCCATTTTTCCACCCACCTCCCACCCGCCAAACTCTCTTTTCCATTCCTCATCCTGTCCTCAAATTGTGTTTTAAAAAAAAAAGAAAGAAAGAAAAGAAAAGAAACTGCTGGATGTCAAGAAGTGTGTGCGTGTGCGTGCGTGCGTGCGTGCGTGCGTGCGTGCGTGCGTGCGTGCGTGTGTGTGTGCAAGTAAGAGTGATGCTTCTCCTTCAGAGGTGCTGAAGGAGAGGGAACTTCTCTCACTAAAATGCTAATGAAGTGCAGGGTGGTAGACAAGGACACTCAAGAGTGTGGGCATTAATACATTTTAACTTCCTAAAAACAAAACAATTTGTTCTGGGCTGCTCTCCCAAAGATAAAGGCGTGGACACTAGTAGGAACCAAAGAAAGTACAAATGTGGAGTTTCTGCGAAACATGAAGTGTAAGGGAGTGGAGCCTGCTTTTGCTATTCATGTCTAAGATTGCATAGTTTGAAGAGTGGAAAGCTTCCCTTCTGGTTTAGTTTCTTTCATTCCATCTCTTCGGAGGTAACATATGGCATCTGTAAGGGATAAAGTTTGTTCTGTGCAGTGAATTATTTTGTGGATTAGTATTGGCATTTAAATGCTCTTGGCTTTAAATCTAGTCTGTTTTAGATCTTAAGTACATTCCTTGGCATCCCGCTCGCCTGCTCAGGCCGGCCTCTTACCCCGGCCAACACATTTTTGAATCCGTAGAGCTTAACAGGAGCGCAAAAGGCAGCCATTTGCAGAGACCCTGATGCTGATCCGGACTTATTTTTAGTGAGGTATCACTCGATCAAAGCAGTTTCTCCAGTGTTGTGATGCCAACGAGGTTTAAACGTCAACTAGAGGTTAAAATTGCTCTGTAAAAAAAATAAAAGTTTCCTCCATTACTATGGCCTCAGAGGTTAATGTTATTACAATCTCTGATGGCTGTCCGGCTTCTTGGTTGGTAACGTGACACACCCTCCCCCCCAAGTACTGCTGCGGTTGGCTGTAATGCCCTGTTTTATGCAGGCTGATTAAGATGACTTTGGCCAGGTGTATTTGGTTTTCAACACGACCTTCGAGCTGTATCTCTACTTTTCCCATCCTGCACAAGTTTGTTTTGACATCAGGAGAAAAAAAAAAAACATCCCCCTTGCTGAAAACTAAGTACTACTTAAACCCCCCAAAAAAGTTGAGGAAAAAATTACTGCAGCAGTTAATAAGTGATGATTCTGCCGAGCAGTTCAAACTAGCGTTCATGGCACATTTATGTTACGCTGGAGATCCTTGGAGCGCACAGCTCTCCATTCTGTTTCCAGTACAGCTGGCCTCCCCTCAGCCCCCTCACAAGAAGAGGATGAATTCCTAGATGTCTGATAAGCTTCACCAGAACATGATTCCTAATGGAGGGGAGAAGAAGAAAAGGCAGATGCTATCAGCGTGCTTGAATTGCCTCGCAGCCAGATCAAACATCCTAAAAGTGCAGCGAATGCCGAATCACGTTACTAGGTTGTTGCATATTTACCTTCTCTGCTGGTTTAATTGAACTTGTTTCCAAATGAAACCAAGTGGCCGTTTCAATGCAAACAAAACATCATTAGCATTGTGAAATTCTCACTTGCTTTGTAGCTTTCTTTTTCCCCAACCCTTTGAAACGAAAAGCCTCAAGTGCTATTTTCATCCTTGTAATTTCTCCCTCCACTCAAGGTTCTTTGTGACACTGTTAATCACTTACCTCTGTTTATTTGTTCATTTTGTTTCTTTTTTCCTGTTTATTGAGCCAGAGTGTAACTCAGAAACCCACCCCGACCATCATGTGTGAAGGTCTACGTGTTTCTGTGTAAAACAGCAGGACTCGGGGAGTAAAAATGTATCTTGCAACACTAGCGTAGCGTGCCAGGGATGTCTTGATGGAGATGGAGTCATACTGAGCTAATGAAGCTCCAAACCTCAGCTATCGATCCACCTCACAACAGTGCTTCACAGAGATAACTGAGGAGGGGAGCAGCGTGTGGCATCACGCACGCTCTGATATGTGTGACATCTAATTCTGTGTAATGAACCTGATGCAACAGAGAACATGATGGGGGGGCTGTTTATGGTAATGATAGGGGATAGCAAGGCCCGGGCGGCTTTTGAAAAGCTTTGAAACCCGGCTGGGTAGCTCAGGGGGCTACCCTGAACGAAACAAATTTACAACTAGAACAAGTGTCAAAATTGTAAAAGATATGTGCTATTGCTATTGGAATGTGTGCTATTCCTATCTATGCTCTGCATTTGGCAACAATTATATGTTTGGCTGTCTAGAACAGGATTTCATAGTCTGTTGCATTTCTTGAAGGATGCACAATGTTTGTTGTCTGTCTGCAACTCAAGTGAGGATCTCAAGTCACATTAGCTTCCTCTGTTTGGCTAGAATATTTGTCGGTATTGTTGCATTTCTCTCAACAATGTTTAAATTTCTCGTTCTTACTGCCTAATGTGCCCCGAGTGCCCTTACTTCTGTTCTAATTTGGCACTATGTAAATACAATAGATTTGAACTGGCAAAGAATGGGATCGCTGCTCCAGCTTTGGTAGTAGATAAATATTGAGCAGCAGGTCATTAACTGTGAGCAAAGCAGCGATGCAGTGTGCAGTCTGCTATTGTGACATTCCAAACAGGGTGAATGCGCACAACTAGAGCAGACTAGAGTTGCAGAGGGTGTTCAGAGTTATTGTACATTTACTGTATCGTTAACGAGGTAAAACTGCCCAATTTATCGTTATATTGATTTGAGGTCCCATCGCCCAGCCCTATGGGACAGTGTCTTTGAACTCCTCAAATCAGAACAAGTTTGGAAAAGAACTTAACAACAGTAATAACACTGATAATAATAATGAAAACACTGAGATATTTTTTACATTTACTTTGACATTCTTTTCAGATATGAATCCAAGATATTCATCTTTTTTTTTTTTTTTTTGCATTTCAGCTCTTCGACATGCTCCAAAAAGGTGTTGGTACAGGAGCACTTCAGTTCTAGTGATTAGGTGAAAGAAAATAATGGTGTTATTTCTTCTTTACTCAACCGGATAACGGCAGTAAAGATCTGGAGGCTGATGCACACCTAAAAAAACTTGAAAAACAGGTGTGTTGGAGTAGGTGGGAGTGAACAAAGGAAAAAAAGGGGTCTCCCGCACACTGTCAAGTCACTTGCAAAAGACTTTAATAAAGCAAACAAACAACGTTTCGGTCCACAGGACCTTTCTCAAGCTTTTTTTTTCCTTTGTTCTTTACTCAACCAAGCATGGGGCTCATGATATGCAAACTTACCCTTTACTTTCTTTGAACCCAAACAGTGAAAGTTATTCTGGCTGCTGTGATCAACCAAGCCAAATAAACAGAAATTAACCTTTTTTATACATTTGGTGCTATTTCCATAAACTTGATTAAAACAGTTTTACTATTGTGCATTTTAAATTGCCATTTCATTTTATGACAGCATATTAGGTTCAGTTTCATTCTAACGAATTACTCATAACATAAACTTATAGGAAAGATCTTCTTTTTCTCTGAATCTTCAAAACTACCCAGTGTAACTTTGGACTCCCTTCTTGGTCCTTGGCTTTACGCCACTGTGTCTCGCATCAGTAACAAAGGCACTAGCTCAGAGAGTTGCAGTGGATAGCATGGCATAGACATCTACAAGACTCCACGAAACAACCACCTGGGGTTAAATGGGTCTGGGTCTGACCCTTGGCTCATATTTTTTGTCATCATCACTCACATGTTTCTCAGCTTTTGCATATTGGCAGGAAAAACATTTTCCCAAGGAGGCAGGCATGCAAAGCCACCATTTTCTCTGAGTCCTGGTGAACACATCACTCAAACTAAGGCCCTCCTTTTAGCTCATTCACCACCAGTTACAGGGTGATTGCAACTCCCAACTGTAGAGAATGCGGGCCGCATATCACAACAGTAAATCACACCTTATTTCCTGATTGTCTGCAACCGTTGCGCTGGAAAACACATCCATCCGTCTGTACAATCATACCTTTCTACTAAACTCTTCACCGAGTAACTCAGGATCCTCAGTCACTGTCATTTAGTCAGACCTTACACTGTGAGTCAGACGTGAGAGAGGATGAGTGGCAGGTGCATGGAAGGGTACTGAGAAAGAAAATTGTTGTCAAAACAGTAAAACATAGATGATGTCATTTTAAACAATGTTAAGGCTTTGAAAATGCAACAAATGCAACCTTTTAGGCAGGTGTTCTTTATTTTGCGTTAACTTGTTGGTGTTGCTGGATGCTAAGCGAGCAGTGCAAGTTAGCATGGAGTCTTAGCATTCCCAGGACAATGGCAGTTTGAGCACAGTATCAAAGTAAATTATGATGGATGCTAATGGGATTAAAAAGTAACTAATGAAATGAATTAGCCTGAATTTTTTCACTTTAACTTCCTCTTAATCCCCTCATTGCACCAAGTCATCAAACTGTGCAGAGGATATACAAAAATGTTGTCTGTGCTTTTTGTTATCAACTTCGCACTCTGGCAAAGCAAGAGAAACAAACTCCTGTCCTGAAAGCGATGATTAAATGGCCTAACATACTCTACCAGCTTCTTGTTTTCTCTCCCATGATTGTGAGATGGATCGGGCTGCAGATTTCTTTTTCCAACATTGTCGCCATGTTGTATGTGGTTGTATTTTCAGTTCTTGCCCAAGCTGAGACCTCCGGTATCACGTGTAGGCTACTGCCTGCCTACAGCTGGTTGTGAATGTGAAGCCTGTATAAAAAAAAACCAAAGACCCTTTGACATCACCCACAGATTTTCTAGAGTCCCTCCTACAGAATGGCGCCATGATGCAAATGGCCAGCTGTAACACACTCACCCTTTGTCAGTCACATTTAGCTATTGTAGTTTCACAGACTTAACTTGGGGTGCTAATGAAACAACATCTGGAATGAGCGCTACCAGAGCTGAAACAAGGACTAGCGCAATTGGAACCAACCACCTGTTTCATATGTCATTTCAGTGACGACATCAGAAACGACTCCCTGCGTTTAGCGGATGCACGGTTAGCAGAGGCTGCCTGCTGCCTAATTAAGCTTCATTCTTGAATCCTTCCAAGCCAACCCACAGCCAGTGGGGCTGTTAGTAGGATTAACAGCACAATAAAATATAGTATCTTTAAATATGATTGACCATGCTCTGTTAGGTCTTTATTCAGGATTCAGGAACTGTGCTCAGAAGTCAAAAAAGTGCTACATGTTAAGCAGCAAACATAATGATTGTTAGACATAGGCTAAGCCAACTATTAAAATCAAATCAAAACAAACTTTATTTATATAGCACTCTTTGTACAATAGCATGCAGCACAAAGTGCTTGAGACCACATCCCTAATAACAATGTGGTACAAAACAATTTACTCACCGCAGTTGTTCTGGATGTGAAATCTAGCAATGGAGACCAAAATTGTACTTTAAAACGAGGCTTCAAATATGTTTATTTATGCTACAAAGTTGGACAGTTTAATATATGCGCCAGTGGAGATTGACTGTCTTTTGCAGCCAGTCCCCAGTGGTCAGTCGAGGAACTGCATATGTTCTTACCATTATACATGCCGCCCTCATACTTCCATGCATATTTTACGCTGCCTCGTTGTTAAGTCAGTTGATTCACTAATGGGCAGTGCTGAGTTCGGATGCAGAATGCACTGAGATCGCTACAAATGGCTGCACAAAACACTTAATCCACCACGAATATCTACAGTGATGGATTATTTTCAAAATCAATTACAGTCATTGTTATTTTTTTAATATATATATTGGTGTTATACAATTAAATTCAGAAACATCAAATGCCCTGGTTATCTTTCATACACAGTGCAGAAACACAGCATTTAATCCTTGAAAGTAATCTTAGACTTTAGTCCTTTCAGTTGACTTTCCCAGAAAGTCTTTTTTGTGAATTCCTCTTGTGTCAGATATTCTACTTCTAGCAAGTAATAAAAAAGGGCATAAGGTTTCTGTAAATGTTTTTATTAACAGTTCACAGCAAACTATACATATATGAGGCAATCTTACTTGATCAATATTTGTGCATAGATTTTTTTTATATGGTAGACAAACAATTTTAAGGCCATTACTGAGCATTGATGGTTTTGTCATACATTTAAAACTAAATCAATGAGATAAAAGAGACACAATACTAAATAGAGTGTTCATCTCTAAAGGTGAGCCTTTCCACATAATAAAATGTCATTTTATTTCCTATTAACATATAAATATTGACAAATCCTCTGAGTACATGTGATTTGTGGCTGTATAAATAAACTTGTCTGAGATCTGGTGATTTGATTTCATTTAGAGCAGTTACATTGGAGATAATTACTCTTTTCACGGAGATGGTTATGTTTTAAATTCCCTTCATCATCCCTGAGTAATAGAAAGTGTCAAAACCTTCATGACACACTACTTTGAACACTCCCCTTATCCCTGCTGAATTAAAATAGACCTGTGGGAGGGGAAAAAAAAGAAAAGAAAAAAAGCTTTTCCTTTTCCAAGACCACCTCTGCTGCCGCTGCTGCTGCAAATGAAATACCCTTCCCAAAATAGATCATTTTTACCCTTCAGATGTCCACCTTTATTTTAAGCCTGGTGACACCATGCTATCCATCACACCCAGCTTTTCAGATGTTAGGAGCCTCAGGGAAAGCACTGATACAATGCAGGGGAACTGTGATAGCATGCTGTTACCGAGTTGTTAGGCTCTCTATGGTTAGGTCACCACTAATTTCATCCGAGAGTAGCATTTGGACATTTTTCTTTGTCTGAGTAAAGTGGAAGTTGCTCCTCTTTTTAGTGTAAACATTGGAAATGGCTGCTCTGCGTTCCAAGTCTTCCCTCAAAATTACCACTTGACATGGCCAGACATCGCTCTGCGTTATTGTCTGCCAGGGAAATGCATTTCTGAATGCTTGTTGAATGTTTTGGCTGAGTGGAAATCGCACAAAGTGTACCCAGCACTTTGATCATTTTGACCTGAAAATGTGATAGTCGCCCCTCTTCACGGGGCTCTCTGACACCTGGGAAACTGGATCTGGTGTTCTTGATACATGATCTGCACCGCAAGTACTGAAGACTTAACTTCTCCTGTTTCGTAGACAGCAGAGAGTGCTGGTGGTAAATGGAATTTCACATGGCTTTAACTGAGGTTTTTTTTTTTTGTTTTTTTTTTCTTCCCACAACCCAACTGAGTCACAGGTTTTGGAGTCTTGTGGAAAAAAATGTCCTGTGGGATTTTTATGAACACGATTCATGCAGTATATTTGTCTCCAAGCACAAAAGACATGGCAGAAGGTTTTGATTCCCCATCTCGATTCTCTGTTGGTTTAGTTTTCCCTAATTCAAAGGTTAATATTATATTAGAAAATGAAACGTTAACTCCAAAGAGCATGAGAGGAAGATATTTTTATTTTTTCTTTTCCTACCCTCAGTGACTGTGACTTTAGTTTAAGACTAATAATTTAGTGACCACTGGAATAAATTTGTCATCATTTGAACTAAGGGTTTCCTGTTCCCATATTTGTTTATATGAATTGTGAATTATCAGCATTATATTTTGGAGTCTTTTTGTGGTGCTGCATTTTTGTCGGACTGTATTTATATTAGCAAATTAAAGCTATTCTCCAGAGAAAATGTGATGCAAAGTGTCCACACAATTAAAAATAGATAAGATTAAGACTATGAGAACCTTTTTTCCTCGATATTTTCCATTCAGAAATTGATTTTTTTGCTATGTTATGAGCTATTTGGTATCGTGGCATTGCAGTAGCGTAGGGCTGGGCGATATATCGAGATTTTAATATATATCGATATATTTTCAAACACACAATTTTTTTTTTTTTTTTTTACATTTTTTTTTTTAATGATTTTGATATAGCTTATTTTGTGACAAATTGACTTGAATGTTTTATTTGAGATTTGCACAAATGTTTTGTTATTTGCACAACTGTCAACCTCAGTGGAAAAGTCTGCCTGTTACTGTCTACATTGTATTAATTGCACAGTGTATTTTAATTTAATTGTTATGCAGGAAAGGGATATTTGTTTTATTTTATTCAAGAAGCATTTTTATTCTATATATGCAGGCAGTTTATTTTTATTTCATTTGTTTTATACATTTTGATATTGTGCAGACCTCTGTTAATAAATTTACCTGTGTGACATTTGGCACGAGGCTTTGTATTAAAACTGACTGTTTTTTTAAGGGTTTGCCTCAGAAAAAAATGAAGCTAACAGAGATGCTATGCTAGAATGCTTTGGGGGAAACCCCAATTAAGGCACAGAAAAAATATCGAGATATATATCGAGTATCGCCATTTAGCTAGAAAATATCGAGATATGACTTTTGGTCCATATCGCCCAGCCCTACAGTAGCGCTGAGGTTAGAGGTAAATTACACCGAGCCGGTGTGAGATTCGAGAAGCTGCTGTTTGGCTTTTAAAGTTCAACACCCCTCAGGATACTTGATCAAGCCCCGGGCCTTTGATCAGTGTTAACGTTACAGCAACCATGACAGTTTATTTTACTGCTACCAAAAAAAGACCATTTTGTGTCAGAGAACAATCTCCACTTCCTCTGACACGTTGGCACACGGCAAAAGAAAAAATGTCAGGGTCAGAGATGGGCCATTAGCCCCAGAGTGAGTTCCTTTTGTGCTCTCAGACCTGTTGAAAACACCTTCTTAGTCCTCGGCAGATGGTGCCGTGACACAGAGACACTCCCTGCCCTGGGCCTTAACATTGACCTAGACATTTCCAAAAAAGACAACGTACAAGCTCAGGAGAAAGAGAGAATGTCCTTCCAAAGAGTGAATGACACCTTGAATACACACAAAGAATTCACCTGCTTTGCATGTCTGTATTGTAATTCCTTCCTTGTACTTTTTGACTTGGCAGTCACCCTCTTTATTCTTCAGTATCATCCCCTTTTCTTTTTCTTAGAGGTCGCTCCCCTGTCGCTCCCCTGTCAGTGTTTCTATGAGAACTCCACTGTACTCGACAATAGGAACTTTTCAGCCAGATTAAATGTATCATTGTGCTGAAACTTTCCTTTGCAACCCTCCTCCTCCCCTTCGCCTCTATTGTGACATCTTGGTTTTACAGAGCAGCCTGTTGCTGAAAAACAAGGTTAAGAAGATCAATATCAAAGGAGGAGTGTTTTTGTGTGGCTTGCAGGAGAGTCTCGCTTCAGATTTCCACCTGAAACACAAAGGTGTTTTCTTACCTGATTTGTATTCATTCACACAATGAGCAGGCCTGCCTCTCTTGTTTCCAAGTAAGGAGAGTCCAGACAGGACTTTTGTTCGCCCTTTCATCGGATATGTGCTCGTTGCTTCCTCCAGTACGAGTCTTGGAGTCCAGCCACGGGCTTTGTCCTGGATGAATTCTTTCCTGCCCTTTTTCCTCTTCTTTGTTGCTCAGTGTATGTTTTTAAGAAACCATCTCAGATAAATGTATGAACAGTACAGTTCATTTTCCTTCTTTCGGCTCCGGCGTGATGTCAGTAATAACAAGCGGTCATCCAAAATCTACCTTCTCTGAATCCAAAACTCATACATTAGCAGTTTACATGGTTTCACTTCATGAGAGCCCACGAAGGTTCAGTCCATTTTTGCCCTTTTTAACGCTGTCAAAACACAGATAATATGCAGTGGTACAGTAGTGATTAATCTGTTTTGTTCACTTTCAGTCAAACTGCTAAAAACTCAGTGAGGTGATTATTGCCGTCTTGTGATTTTTGTTTTCAGGGTTTCTTCCTGACCGTGTCCCCGGAGTCGATCCTCAAGGTGGCAAAGCACGCTTCGGACAACAACAAGATCTTCTGCATGAACCTCTCGGCACCGTTCATCAGTCAGTTTTTCCTCGAGCCCCTGATGAAGGTGATGCCTTACGTCGACATTCTGTTTGGAAATGAAACGGTGAGTGAAAGTCGACATGTCTTCACATATTTTCCTAAGTTCAAAAGTTTTTGACTTTTAAATATATATACATATGTACAATATTTCAAAAAGTCACCCTTTTGCATTTAATTACACAATGAAAGTTGCAGATGTTTGTTTGTTTATTTATTTATTTATTTCAGATCCCCATTAGTTGCTGCCTCAGCAACTATTCTTCCTGGGGTCCAACAGTACAAATATACATTTCTATAAAACTTTTACAGTACAATATAAAATGTTAGTTAAACAGAATATAACAAAGTAGATAACAAGTACAAAGAACAACAACTAAAAAGAAAAACAAGACAAAAAAACAAAAACAAATAAAAACTAAAGATAATAATAAGCAGAAAACAATGAAAAAAAGAAAATTAATTTTCCTAAATGAAAAAACGAAAATGAAAAAAACAAAAAAAACAAATAACAACCAAAAACATATAGATTAAAGATAAATCCAAGTACAACTAAAGATAAATAAGTGCATATTAAATAAGGCAAATACAAAAACAAAAAAAATGTATTTCAATAGAAGAAAATTTAAAAATAAGTAAATAGTGAAAATAACCGGAAACGTCACAAAACTTCAGCAAAATAAAATACTAAAAATTGAAATTAAATGCAGAACAAGAAAATATGTTTATTTATATGACACCTAACTCAATTAAATCTATAAGCTAAAACCATTAGACACAATCTAAAACAACAAGTTTCTTTTGAACTTCCTTTCTTAGTCTCCTCTTGAAGCCAACTCTGCCACTAGTTGAAATAAGATTTTCTGGAAGTCTATTCCAGTAAGTAACTGCCCTGTACATTACTGTTCTTTTTAGTGCATCGGTTTTAGGTTTGGGCAGGGTGAAATGACCTCTCGTGGCATGTCTAGTATGATAGCTGTGGCTATCACTAGCAAGAAGCAACAGTTAAAGAAACAGATAATTTGGTGTATGACATGTGTAAATA
Source organism: Cololabis saira (assembly GCF_033807715.1). NCBI lineage: Eukaryota > Metazoa > Chordata > Actinopteri > Beloniformes > Belonidae > Cololabis > Cololabis saira. Next base: position 32,486,119 of record NC_084605.1, on the reverse strand, counting down.
TTTTTAAAAAATCATATCAGTGTCAGTAATGTCAGTGTGTTGGTGAGTTGAATGTTTGGTCCACATTGAGAAATATCATACATCACATTCCCTGATCTTGACTTGGATGATTGATCTCCTCACGTCTTTATTTGGTGCCGCCATGAGCTTGACTTTTCTGCTTTTGATTGATTGAAACATCTCAACACTTACTGGATGGATTGCTGGAAAATGGGGTTCGAACACTCACGTCCTCCACAGGATGGAGTGCAGCAAGTGTGTGTGAACCCTCTGAGATTCCTCCAGCACATTTGCTGAATAATTGTTCCCATCATTGTCCGCTGCACTTTTATCTGACTGCCTCTGTCGAGGTTCCAAGCAGCCAGAGCCGACAATGAAAAGTGACATGAAAACACTGCGGACCAGTGATCGGTCGGGGGGGAGAATCGTCAGCATGTGCCAGCGTCACCGACACTTTTGCAGCTGGCCAGAACAATTGCACATGCCAGCGCCATTTGTTGTTCTCAGAGGGCAGATGTCATTTGAAATCTGTGTGCATGATCTGCATATTGTTTTCATAAACATAGAGAACAGATTTATACCTTTTTGTGTGTGTGCAGCAGATGGTGTTTAGGTTTATGCTGAATAGATGCTCAACATTTATCCCTGCAGTCATAAGTCACAAGCTTCTACAATGTAATGACCATTCTATGCACACACACACACACACACACACACACACACACACACACACACACACACACACACACACACACACACACACACACTGAAGAAGCTGAAGTTCTGTGTCCCGTCTTTGTTTCATTGTGAGTTGGTTCATGAAAAGATAAATTTCTCCAGACTGCAAGTAGGACGGAGTCAAATTGGACAATGCAATGGAAATACAGTGTTAGAGTATGAAAATGTCCCGTATTATATCGCTATATTAATGCTTATTTCAGAATTTACTCTTTTTTTCATTCATATTGGTCCTCAGTCAGACTCCAACAGATCTATACAAGATGTAGTACGTGTATTTGAATGAGCCGGAAAGATTTTCTTTTTCTTGTGCTTTTTTTACGTCCTTTTCTACTCACCGATAATTTAGTACAAATTCTGCTTAACATATCATACTGGATTTGAGCTGAATTAACATCTGAGCCACCAAAGGCAGGCTACTGAAATGTACAGAATTTCAATGGCTACATTTCAGTGGTTACGAGTGCCTTTTAAAGTTTTGTAGAGTTCATCCTCATATATATACACCTTCCAGTGTGTGCTCAGGATTCAGATAAAGACTGCCAGCAGAATTTGATATTTTTTATGATCCAATACTCCGTGCAAAGTAACTCCATCCCTTCACCCCTTTAGTGTAGATTAAATAAAATCTGAAAAATTTCAATTAGTGATTAAAGAGGGGAAAGAAACATTATATTCGTGCTGCTACACCAAAGCATTTTGCAGACTTCAGAGAGGTTTTCATCTCGTTTGAGTTCTTTATACACTGGGTCAGCACCATATCTTCCCACTTCGCTTAAAGTTAAATTAAAATTCTGTATCTACTGTTGGATTCGACTAATTGTTCTTCCTAGTATCCATCTTATTACTGTCCCATGAAAAGATTAATAGAATTAGCGCAGTGATCATTCATCTCAATATTGTTGCCCATTTCATGCTGGTTGATCTATTGATTTTTCCCAGCTTTGTGGAAGTGAGTAGCTAGTTGGAGGTCAAGCTGTGGCTGCAGACTGCGGCGCTGCTGGGAAGTGTTCTCTAACACGCCAGACGAGCTTTGGCTCTGAGGCAACACCTGTACAAACGGCACCTTTGGGGGTACGCGAGGGGAGTGGATGTTCACTGGACTGAACTCTCCTCCCCGCTGCTAAAGCTACTAAACAGAGCCCTGTCTTCAGGATAGAAATGGGGTCCCCAGACCAGGACAGGGTTGGAAGAAACCACTCAGTATTTCAGGATTTATTGCTGGTGCTGACTTCAGCTCTTTCCTCCCCCTCCTTTTTTTTTTTCTCTGTAGCCAACATAAGACCTCCCTTTTACACATGTGCCTCTCTCTCTCTCTCTCTCTCTCCCTAATTGCTATGAGGAAGTTTCTTTTTTTAAACCTTTAGTATACATTTTGTGTTATGTATCTTCAGGTGGGTGGTACTGTAACTGTTTGCTTAAGAAGTTTACTCACACCTCCAGTCATTAGACTCTGGATAATTGCAGTGTATGTTTGTTGAGGGGAGATTATCTTCTGCAGACTCTGTCAGGGCTCGCTCTTATTAAATGAACTTGTTAAGAGAAAACCAAAATAAGAGCTCCAGTGAGGGGACAGGGCTTATATTCACTGCCCGGCTGCTTTAAGCAGTGAGGTCTTCAAGCCTCATTGTAAGACTAATGGCTGTTCAGTGATGTTTTGGCTCCTTTTGGCCCCCTTGTGCCCCCTCTCCCCCCCCCCCCCCCTCAGACCCCCACGTGTTGGCTGCTGGGAGGAAGGAGCGGGGCATGACTGCTCATACAGTAAGGCCCCAGACCTCCCATTGTGCACAAGCCAGACAAGGTTGCCGGTCATGCAGCATGATGAGTGACAGGCAAGAGGGCTGACTTGCCTACCCTAACCCCCCCCCCACCCCCCACCCCCCAGCCCGCCAGGCCATCCTCTAACCCCAGCTTCCACCCCCCAATGTGATGGATAAGCCTCAGCCCGTGATGCTTTCATAACAAGTCAGTGACAGTCAGCATCATGCAGTCTGACTCCTATTGCCTTGCAGAATGCGCCATAAGGGAAGGCTAATGTGTCTGCCTGTCTCTGCCTTCCTCACCCACACTGAGTGAGTCACAAAACAGTGCAACCCTCACTGGGGGGAAATAGGTTTAAAGCAGCTATAGGACACTATGTCTCAAAGATGACTCATTTTAAATTTAAGCAGGACAGTTTTCTGAGAATCAAGTGCTGCATCATTTGTCAAAACAAGGATCGTATTTCAGATAGATAACTTTAGAGTTATGAAACATCACAGACTTAAAAAAAAAACAGTTCAATATTCTCAATTTCTTTTTCGTTTTTGCTCCTTTCTTTTTTTTTTTTTTTTTTTTTTTGACTTTTTGACTTTTTGAAAATTTTATTTATAAGATTTTTCAAGTATAAAACACATACAAAACAGCAGAGACAAAACATAATGAAAAAAAAAAAAAAAAAAAAACAGATCAGGACCAAACAAAACAAAAACAAAACAAAACAAACTGCCTGCAGGGATATAGTCACGTAATGTTTTTGCTCCTTTCTGAGGTGAAAGTGTCTCCAGTGTTTCCGAGTGAGTCTACCTTGGCTTATTCTGCCATAATTCCATCCTGCTGGTACTTGTTTGAAACCTGGCATCAGCCCGGTCTGCCTGGCCTATCGGCAGCCCTCTGCTTACATAACAGTCTCCCATCCATCCTGTAATTACTGCCTTTTTGGGGCATAGTGTAGTGTCTGTTCCTTCACTGCCGGGGATGGGAGGGCTCTGGACAGTGACGACATTTTTCGGAGTGTGCAAGTGCCTCTGAGACGGTGCCGACATGAGGCACAGACATCAGAGGCTATTCCGTTTAATTGGCAAACATGTCGTGTGATAACCTGGGAACAGCACGGGCCTAATTGAGTCCTCCTGTGCCATCCTCCTCTTACTACCTGACATGGAACCCAGGGCATTACATTTCCCCTTGGTTTAAAGGCCGCAGTTAATTAGGCCCGAATGAGGGAATCATTACCGCTGGAAAAACCACATGCCAGTGGATTTCAGATAAAATTAGCCACAATTTGCTTTTGCTACTTCAGCATATGAGATAAAAACCACACAATGGAGTAGGGGAAACGGTTGGATCATTACTGGCACATTTGTATTGTGGATTTTCAGATATATCATAGCCAAATGGAATGATTAATCAAGACTGAGTTAATCACCCAGAATGATTTTTTTTAAATGTTATTAATTTATTTATTTATCTTAGCTAGGATTCACAGCCTTCTCCTTTTTTTTTTTTTTTCCATCCGTGCTAATGGTTTAAAATGTGGTACCTCAATAAAACAGTGCAACCACACAGGAGCAACTTAGTTTTTTTGTCTCCCCGCCAATACCCAACAACCTCCTCACTCCGCTGCCATTAACAGTATACACCGCCCCCATACACGGCGCTCCACATGCCTTCCCATTGCCGTCCAAAGCTTTCTGTGGCTCCACACTCAGAGGGAGGGTACTTATACGGGTCCCAGCCCCATCCTCCAAAACGAGAGACAGTCATTTTAATTGAAGACTCAATAGGTGAGCCATTTAACAAAAGTGGAAATGGCATTCAGCTATGTATGCGCTTTCGCTGAGGCAAAAGGAGCTATCATCATTTCAGTGTTCAAGCTGTTTTAAAACAGCATTTAGCCCGCTGTCTCTCCAGGCCATGAGAGCAAAATGACACAGATTTCTTCTTTCTACTCTGTACTTTGTATGAATTTTTCCCCTCCTAATATTTTTTTATGGCTATTTCGCTTATTTTCCCACCCGTCCTTCAGCACCTCTCCCTGATCGAGGTGGAGAGATACAAGCAGCTCCAGAAGGTTATTGTCACAAAAAAACTCCCCCAGGCCTTCTGGGTCTTGGCCCCATTTTTCCTGCATGTGTGTTAAGGGGTTGCTGTAATGATTTTTCCAGGACAGGATTAAATTTAAATGTGTGTATAGTGTATATATACATATATATGTGCGCACTTTTTATGGTAGAAAGAAAAAAATGCAGGTGGAAAAAATATATCGGCAACATGATGTCATTTCTTAACAAGTCTCCAGGTTCGTGGTGTGGCTTTGTTTGTTTGATAAACTCCTTGGAAGCCTTATCTCTGTGGCAAGTCCTGTGGCTGTTTATCGCCTCTGTGACGTGTACAGGACTGTGGAAGTACGTGCTCTCTGCTGTCAGTATGTGTGGGTGACGGCGAGTTCACTAAAGACCCCTCAGGGTATGAGGGATGTTCTCGAAAAAGAAAAACAATTGGAGAAAGAATTTCCCCCTTGACAGCTCACCCACAGCGGATTCTAGATGTACTTCTCGATGGTAGCTTGGGGAAAATATCCCATCTCACTGTCTGAACCGCAAAGATGCGAGGACCAGATTAGCGTATTACCAAAACAGCTTCCCTTTTCAGCTCTTCTCTCTCCTCCTCCTGTCAGAGCTGTCTGCAGAGAACCGGGAAGAACATGAGACATTAACCTCCATGTGTTTGTTCACAAGGCCCCACAGGCCAACTGGGAGGATGAACATAGAAACATCTCTAAAGCTGGTGAAGCGGAACAATCAGAATGTGTCATTGGGAAAGAAAAAAAAAGACACGAAGTATGAGCCGCCGCTCTCTTCTGTTTCTTTCACATCTGAATTTTAATTGAATATGCTGTTTCTGCAATGAGTCACATTCTTTTCACTCACTGACCTTCTGACGTACAGCCAGCCAGCTACACGATGAGTCACAGCGCACATTAGCTACGACGATTACTTAATGCGGAGGCGACATTGTTTTGGTTTGTGCCCTTTTATTTTTCTAAGTTTTTTCATTTGGTTCCAGTGCTGTGATGAAAAGAGGAACCGGGGTCATATAGAGGCTCTTTGTTGTTTCCAGTAAATAGTTTTTTAACATTAATCCACTTCGATTGTGATTTACTCAGTTGCGAGTTAAAATTCTTACTTAAAGCACACTTAAATCAATGTAGACGACAATAATGAGCACTGTTGCAGCATGTAGCACCCTCCGTTCCTCGATGTTTGATGTAAGCAGTGTGCGTGGAAGCTCAAGTACTTATAAGAAAGTGGTGGTTAGATCTAATGGTTAAATAAAACCCTATCAAGCTTGATCGTGTCCCAGCTGGTTTCCTAACCAGTGGCCTGTTTTTCAAAGCTCTTCATCTGTGAATGTGTTTACTGTTTCATTCATTGACTGCATGTCCCTTTAAAGTGATTTGCAAGACATGTGAATCAAAGACTAGAAAAGAAAAATGCAAAAATCTTCGCAGTGCTGCTTTTTCTTCCACTCATGTTGGGCTGAGAGCAACTGGGATGCTACATTAAGCTCTTTAGGATCATAGTCTGGATGAAATACTCTTTTATTTTCTGTAGTTTTTTTTTTTTCAGCTCTGCAGCCATTGGGGATGATCATAGATCTTAAAACTCAAATTGAAGGGCTTTTTTACATTTTTTAGCTTCTACCTCACAGTAAGCACTCTCCAAGCACAAGAGGATCACTCAGTGGTATAACTGTAAGGTGAATGGCCTTGACAATATAAGCATGCACTGATTGGCTGAATGAATGAATGCAGCATAGGCAACTGTAATTTCAGAAAGTGCTTTTGTTAACATGGTAATACGCTGGTCTTGTAAACAGCAGCTCTTTAAAGGTACATTTATTGAATAAAATTACATTTTCTGTGTTTGAGAGTATATATTTTGGTGAAAGGTGAATATAAACTCACAAACGCTGACATAATATAATCCTGACACTTTGTTTAAGGCCTTCTCGCTGTGATCTACTGTTAGATGTGTTGTTAAATCAGAGGTGTTTTTCTAACATGTGCCCGGTTTTCCATAAGGAGGAAAGTAGTAAGAAGACGTATCCAGCTAGCAAGGAAAAAGGTTTGGACAAAGACAATGAATGAATCTGTTAGTTAATACTGTGGGTGTTATATGTTTTAGTTTAGTTTAGTTTATTTTCGGTCATGACATAAAAAAAATAAATAAAAAACCAAGAGTAAAACTGACAACAAGAAAACGTTCAATTGTTCAAAGATAACATAACAAAAAAGTTTCCAGTATACAAATAAACAAATAACATCTAGACCGAAAAAGGGGTAGGCTGAAGCAAAGCTTATTATTTGCCTACCCTCAAAAAGATTAATTAAATTAATAAAATAAAAGCAAAAAGTAAGAGAAAGACTGCCCGTAAAACAAATTGCCTCTGTAGGGATAACAAACATTCCTCAAAAAATAAAAGATTTTTAAAATAAAGGTGCAGTCTACATGTTACCTTCATCCTTAAAAAATCAAAGCAAATCACCAATTAAATAAATAAATACCCAAATCAACATCAAGCCACTCATTAATTTAATATAAGGAAATCATCCTTCTTTTCAATGTTTTTTTAAATAAAGTTAAAGTTCTACATAATTTCAAATCTATATCTAATTTATTCCATACATCCACATATATGTTTAAAGGACCTAAAAGCCACGCTCTCTGTGGACTTTAATTTTGACAGTGTCGTTGTCACATCGCTGTCAGGGATGGTTTCTGACATCGCCTTTCTAATGAACGCCTACCATCTGTGCAGTCGGTGCAGTTCTTTATCTGTTTTGTTATACCAATATCTTTTTTAAGCACTAAAGATGCCTCTGCCTGCAGGAAACAATAGCAGAGCGAAACACAATCGCACTGATTTAAATAAACCCAAGAGTGTGAGGATGGGACCAACAAAGGGATACGCTGCTCACGTGCTTTTTACATTTTGGAAAGTGATTGGAACTGTTGTGAGCTGCAACTTGAACAATTGTAACAGTTAAACAATAAAATCATTACAGGACTCAAAGTGGACAGCTGGATTTAAATAAGTTGCTCTTTTAATTGGCAGCTGACATTTATGGTAAGTGAGTAGTAAATTAAGTCATGTGCTGCTTGTCAATGACAGCAGAAAGCTTGATTTTCTTATCGTAGCCTCTTAGGCTGGCTTGGACATTATTTTTGTTTATCTAAATTCCTAGCTTTTGGGCTTCCTAAAGCCAGCTACAAACTACAACATAATCAGGGCCACTTTGATCCCAAGTCTCCTCTTCCAGTAGTCCCAGCTACAGTCCTGATTGTCTTGATCATTTTGAAGATTATCTTATCAGATCATCCTGTGGTGTGAAGGATGTTAAGAGTGATAGAATCTGCTTGGAAAAACAGTTGAACCTCACTGATCTCAAATCATAAGATCAGACATCTTTATTTTTTGCAAAGCCTTGAAAATAAACACTTGCATGCTCTGTGGACTGTTAAATGTGAAATGTTATGATACCCAATCAGAAAGTGAGCCAAGAGAAGAATTACCAGTGAAAAATGTATTTAATCAAGCAGTGTCAAGGAGAATAATATCTCCTTTTCTGAAAAAGCACCAGAATTTTAATTAATTTTGCTCGCCTCCAACACTTGCTTCAATGCAGACCATGAAACTAGACCTTGCAAAACTATTTTCTAAAAAGCTATTTACAAAACTAGTGTATAACATCATCTCTGGATTATGAGCCTGAGTTTCAAGTTGTAGAATAAATATTTCACAACAATCTGGGAACTTACACAACTTACATGACTGTAACCAACAAGCAACACTGTTTGGTTTTTGACCCTAATTATGTCATGAGAATGGGATCATGGGAATTATTTTCCTCTTCAATACAAAGAATAAGCCCGGTTCTTCTGGATCCACTTTTGATTGCGACGGGTCAGATCCAATGGCCGCAGAAGAAATTGTATCTTAACGCCACTGGCATGCAGGCATACAACCAATCAGAGAAACAAAGCATGTGCCAGCAGCAATCTGGTTGTTAAAAATATTAAAAAAAGGACATTTATTGTAGTTATTTCCTTTCGCCCATTGTCCACCATCTTTGTCTTTGCTGAAGTTGTGTTTTAGTGAGACTTTTCGCCCAATTTTCCATGTTTACAGTATTTTCTCTGGTTGTTTTTTAATGAATTGAATCTTTTAGTGTGTAATGTCCTGGCAGGGTCATACTCCCGGAGTTCCAACGCAATAGGAAGAAAACTGTTGAATCTGTTTTATTGATGTATTTACTTAGTCTTGCCTCAACATGCTGTCATATTTAGTTTTTAATGTTAAGATTTTAAATCTTTAAGGATAGGACAGATTTTTATCAGTAGAAACATCCACACTTTAAAGGTATGCTCTGACACACACACCAGTGTGTCTGTTGCTCTGTATGAGTGCGTGTGCGTGTGCGTGCGCATGTGGCTGAGCCGCTATGGGCACTATGCGTTCACTTAACTGGAAAAGAATCTGATTTCTGAGAGCCTGATCTTACAGTCATAGCCGGTCAAGCCGAAAATCAGACAATCCCAGTCACCAGCTGAGCAATCGGTCCTTCTCTATTGATGGTGTCCTTTGCTTTAATCACTGGTTCTCCATCAGTTTAGCTTCAGAGTAAACCTTGATCAGGTCACAATCTACAAATAAACATTACCTTTTGCTTATAAGTAGATTAAAACCATAGACCTTGTAAGAAGAATACAGTCTTAAAGAGAGTGGCTTATCAGTTTTAGCTGCAGCTTTAATAGCAGAAAGTAAATAAGAGAAATCAGGGCTTTAATGCAACTACTCTCCACACTAAAAGCTTCTATATTAGTATTACACCGTGTCATAACTGCATGTGAGCGTCCGACTATCGCGTCGCACTGCGTGACATCGGACGCTCTCTCTCCACACTGAAAGCGTTATGGGCCCCCACGTTATTTTGATTGACAGCTGAAACTCGCCTTTTACTCACCGCACGACCCGCTCCTAAAGTGGCAGCACCTCGCAACGCGCTGATTGGCTGGAATCCGCGCAGGTCAGCGAAGTCGACGGACGAAGCGAGCGCGATTCCCATTGGTCAGTCTCTCGCTAAGCCAGTGTTTCTCAATCCTGGTCCTTGTGGGCCCCTGTCCTGCATGTTTTAGATGTTTCCCTGCACCAACACACCTGATTCTAATTAATGGTCCTCATTAGCTTATCACCAAGGTCTGCACAACTCTGTTGATGACACAAGTACTTGTATCACGGCGTGTTGAAGCAGGATAGCATCTAAAACATGCAGGACAGGGGCCCACGAGGACCAGGATTGAGAAACACTGCGCTAAGCAGAGACTGGTTATCACATTAACGTAAATGAAAAAGACACAAGCTTTAGATAATAAGTTTAGATAATAAGTTGTGAAACTTCCATCTCCCTGACGATCTCCCTCCAGCAGCTGCCACTTTATTGAGGTTTTCGTAGTGAAATGAGGAGGTATCATAGAGATAACTTCATCGTTCCTCATCCATGACTGTTTCCTACAGCACTTTAAACCGGCTTTCAATGCAAGCGACAGGAAGAAAATAGAAGCAGGGTGTCCGACAAATGTTCAGCTCAAGCTGCGCGGCGCTGCGTCGCTCGCGGCCAGTTAGGACAGTCCAATAGAAAATAAAGCAATGGAATTGATTTTGTCGCTGACGCTCGCTCCCATCGCATGCAGTTATGACACGGTGTAAATTAAATATCAGGGCTGTCAAAGTTAACACTTTAATGCAAATTCTTTTTTTTAAACGATAAATTAACGTACGCATGTTTCAGGAAATATGGACCTCGGTCCAACCTGTAGTTTGTAGAAACAAAAAGAAACTAACAGACTTTAAAATGCAATACATGAAGCATCGGTTACATGTGACATTGGTTTTCAGATGAGTAGTTTTGAAGCCTCCTTTTTAAAATACAAAATAAAAAGGAGAATATATACTTTTTCCTGTTATAGCACACTGCCATATTGCTCTGGAAGCTGACAGAAACTTCTCCGTCAAGCGACCCACGTAGGAGGAGCTTAGAAATGACCGCTGGAATTAGCCGATGCTGGGTCAGTATAAATGCCCGTTACGAAGTCATGATGGATAGCTATTGGCTGAACCAACTGTCAATCAAAAGGCTACACCTTAGATTATAGATAAATAAATATATTTCTTTTTAGATAAATCCATCTTATGTGGGTCAAAAAAGTGCTTAAAAACAGGGGATGTTTAATTGGACATTGTTCTCCGTCAGAATTACTGAGATCAACTTCAGATGGTGCTTATTGGACCAAAGTTTGCCCTCCGTAGACTTTTAGGATGCGTTTTTGACATATAATGATACAACAACAACAATTTGTTTAAAGCAAGGTGAACTGTCCTGCTCCTGTATTATAGCAATTTGAAAAATATCATTTTCATATAATCAGAGCATTTAAAAAAATATTGTGCAATTAATTGCAACTTAACTTAATATCTTTCAAATTATCTTGATGAAAAAGTTGAATTGATTGACAGCTCTGATACTCACACGCACACATTATTTTGTCAAAGTTGAACCCGTGAATATTCTCATCATAGACTGACGGTCCACAACTTACTTCAGACAACTAACCTGATGCAAAGTTTATTTCTTCCATTTACTTGAAAAATGTCCTCTTAAAGTGAGGTGTATTTCATTAGTTGATAATGTAACTTTTCATTTATAACAGGAATTATAATCACAAATAGCAAACAAATAATATCAGATTCTTTTTTTTTTTTTTTTAAAAGGTGTCACAGTCAAAAATTTTGGAAATGACTTTATTCAGTAAACCGTCAGCCTTTTTCAGCGTATATAAAGAGAGAGTTGATTCAGTGCAGAAGAATGGTCTCTCTGACACTCCTCTGTTTTTCCTGGCTGTCCGTTTGCGGGTCATGGTACTTTGGGAGCCAGCATGGCTCCACCAGAGGAGTCCGACTAACCACTGTAATTGTGCCGTGCTTAAGCCGCCTTCCCCAGCCCGGGACTGAACCATGAAATATTTGAAAATGCCGGGGTTAAAAGAGGGGGGTCGTTGGCAGTGCAACATGAAATGTGAGACCATAGAGCATCTTTAACAAGCGGGCCAGTCGGGCAGCCAGAGCACATGGTGAAGCCCGCTGAAGGAGAATAATTACGGATGTAAGAAGAGATATTGCACTGGGAGCAGATCAATAGTGCCTACGATCCACTGGCATTCAGATCAGTATATTTCTGTCACAGTGGGAGAGAATACAGGATATCAGCTTGTTGCTAGAGAGACTTGCAGAAGTTTAAACGCTGGCGTGTTTCCCAGATACCCTTACAATCCCGAGGCCTGTCCTGCTCCCAAATTCTGCTGCTTGCTGTTTGGCTGGATGCTCTTCTCCCATCCCCAATCCTCTTATCCACACAGAGTTGGCGGGAGGACTGGCCTTTGTCTACTCATAATTGTATTCCCACAGTCCAGACTATACAGTCATGTTTTCCAGTGTTGTTTAGAGGGCTCCCCTATTCTCCTCATGGTTAGAAAATTCCGGGTAAGAGGAGCACAAAGACATAATCAGCAATTAAAATCTGCTCACCCATAATACCAAATAAATGTTTGTGCCACAGATTGATGACAGTATATATCAATCTTCCCATGGTTCTTATTTCAACTAATTGAAGTGATGTTTTTCCTTAATCTATTGAGGTTATAATAGGCTAAGTATTTCCTTTTTAAAAATCATGTTATTGCGTAGCCTCCTTGTTGAAACGCTCCCTGCCCTCCAAGCAAAATTTATTTTCTGCCAAATGGCCGTCTAAACAGATAGCACTCTGAATATCAACTCATTTTTTATATGGTCAATTTGTCAACCCAAGGCTCGTATGTCCCTTGTGCGCACAAATGGTTTGAATTATTTTGAGGGCTTCATTTTTTTTTTTTTCCATTCTGGGTTTTTCATCGACGAAGGCATGCAAGTCCCTCCAGAGCAGATCTTTGTTTCTCATTAGGAGGTAAATAGAGCAGGCTTAGTGCTCGCATGTTTATTATACAAAGGAGGGCATGGTCACCATTTTCAAGGGGGGGGGTTGCTTTCTTGACCTTTCTCTGCAGCAGCTTCAGTCAAACTGTAAGTGGGATTTTGTGACAAACTATTCAACAAAACCAATTTCTTTCAACAATGGGGAAGATTATGATTCATTATCATCACAATTTACAAGTCAGTATTTGCAGTAAAACAAAACTATATTTAAAAAAATTGCATTACTGTATGTAATCATGCAAAAACCAGAGGAAACCATAACACCAATCAATAAGTAGAATTTAAATCTTGTAGGCATCTAAAACAAGAGCTTTGTTGATCACATAAACCACAATTCCAAGTTGAAAATAGCTAAAAGGCTTAAAAAAAAACTACTAAAACCAAACCAAACCACATCCTTTAAAAACAAACAAACATGTAGGCATGTTTTCCAATTTGGTTCAGTTTCTCCATAACCAAACATTTGTCAGATTCTTACATGCTTTCGCTATGAATACTTCATGAAAAAGCACGAAACACCTTTTCATTTCCACCTACAAGCAAAGCAAGGCACAAAGGGAAAACACAAATGCATACAAATCTCTCTTGAAATCAATTTTTTATGCCTTTTATAATATCATGTTTATGCAGGATCTTTTCACTTATTAACCAAAAAGTTTTCAAGGTCTTCAGCCACAAGATTATAACTAGGGCTTCCAGGCAACTACAGCTCTGAATGCTAAAGAATGCCTAACTTATTGTCACATTCAAACTTATTATTTATTTTGCTTTAATTGTTAGTTGAATTAATGCATCATCCCTGAAAATGTGCCTCAAAGAGCTGGAGTCAGGAGTGAGTTTCAGCTGCTTTCATTTGTTTGAATAAAAACCAGCAATTCCCTGTCTGTTGAATTTTTTTTAAATCTCATTAATTGGACCTTGATAAAACTTACTGAATGAATAAACCTTAATGGTGCCAAAGTGGGAAAGTTTTATCACACCGAAGTTGTAGATGTGTTGGATGCTTTTATTTTCCTCAGTAAAGTGAGTAACCAAGATAGTTGCAAGATGGTATCAAACAGTTTATATTGAAAAAGTACAGGGTTTTGAAGAAGTACAGTAAACGCCATGTGCACAATTTTCTTGATGGGCATCCTGGAACAGAACTGTCAAAATCTAATGTACACCCACCAATTTGTTAGGTACTGAACAGTTGTACCTAGTAAAGTATACAATATTCACGAGGGCATATGATGGAAATGAAATAAAATGCTTTGCTTGAGCGTATTTTCTGCACCAAATCAAAAATGACAACATAACATAATCCTTGCAATTTCTGAAAAGATGTCTTTCTTCCTTTTAGTTTGCTCCATTTTCGAATGTGAAATGCCTCAATCCACCCCCTAAAACTGGCGTGAACAAAGCTGTAAAGGCATCTCTAAAAATGATACTTTTGTGTCCTATTTCCGTTTCAGACTGAAAATTATAAAACTAGTTGCTGAGATAGGTCAGTTCTCGGTGGTTAAGATGAATATTATTTCTCTACCATGCTAGAAGAACCTTGCTATTCTGCACTTTCATGACAAAATAACTGCAGTAATTCAAGAGTGCGCACATCATGTTTAAGGCATCAGCAAAAGTTATCTTGCCCTTCGTGGATTGCTAAGGTGCATATAGCATCTATCAAGGCAACCACCACCACAGATGTTGGCTTGTTGCAAAATGCTGTAAAAACACCCCAGCAGTCGAGATTGTACAAACAGTGCAAATAAGTATTCGCGAGAGAACGTGCATGCACAAACACACACAAGCAACCGTCCCGGAAAAAGAAAACAAAGATTATGAGATCTTGAAATATGAAACAGGCAAAAAAAAAAAAAGAGGCTAGATGCTCTCATAAGAACACCAATGCGCTAAACTGTTACACATTTGTGTATTGTGGTTTAAAATGCCATATACTGGTGTTTAAAAATATTGTAGGCTGGAATTTTAACACATGGGAGCCAAGCACAACAGTCATATAATACAGCAGAAAAGAAATAAACCAAACAAAGGATGAACATGCCACAAAGAGGAATACAAAAAAGATGTTTGAAATTATAGAAAGCTGAGAATTAGACGGAAAACATCTGGAATAAAGCACCAACAGTCAGAGTGAAATTTCAGGGAGGCTGATGTTCAGAACAAAGAAATCTGAGTAAAAAGAGAGGAAACAAGAGTGAGATGCTAGAAGTAGTTAAAAGCTGCAGTATGTATTCTGCTCACTGAGTAAACCAGTTCATATAGCATTAATCCTGCATCCACTTCCTTGAGAGATAGCCAGTTTCTGCTAGTCTAACGTAGTGCCCTGACCCCTTGTTAGAGTCCAGAGGTGAGATGTGTGATACAGGCTTTCAGTGCTGATAAGGCTTTAGGCTGATAACTAATTTCCCCCAGTACAGAGCTGCTGCTGCTGCTGCCGCTGCCACGGCTTCCTTTAGCCCCAAAGGAGCCTTTGAATGGACACCAGGTCTTTCCTGCTGCATCTGGGGTTACATCTTCTGCACCAAAGGCGCTTATGCAAACCCTGGTTTCCGATGCTGAGATTGCTATCAGCAAAGATATTTATGTACTGCACGTGTTTCCGATTGTTTAACCTTTGGACCTCTTTTGGGGGTGCTGCTGCTGTCCCTGGGGACCTGACACGGAGATCTCTGTCCTGCCCTTGTAAACAGTCTGAGATAGATCAAATCAGAGGTTTGTTATGTAGGTGTATTATGGACTGGAAAGAAAGGGCATTGTTGAAAATAAGTGACATGAAAGCTTAGTTACTTCTAAGTTTGGCCAAATCCCCACCGATATAGCTGTTGTCATTTCTTTCGCTTTGAAAAAATGTCTCAATTCAGAGACCACCTTCATCATTTTGGACATCGCAGCTAATAAAGTGAATTTAGAGCCACAAATGCTGAGATATATGCACTCCCAAATTATGTACTAAAACATCTTTTATATTGCCAGATATTTGCAATCAGTTGGCATCTCAATTCCCCAAATGCACGAGGAAGGAGGCATCAATAATCCAAGATCTGATCCAATAACAACTGGGGCTGAGATTTACAGAACCTAAATTGCATAAACTCAGGGTAATCACAGCTTCTGTTATTTAGAATATTTGTTGCTTTTTAAACATTTTACCCTGGAATCAACAAAGTAAAAGGCACATGGAGATCAAAAGTCAAGGGTCAATGATGTCAGGAGTGAGGTAAATTGGAGCTACAGCACTTTCTGATTGATTTTGAGGAATAGCTGTAAATTTCTTGCTCAGCACTGCCTGGAGGTAGGGCTGTTTTTTTTCTGCTGCTTTCAATGCTACTGTGCACAGCTGCCTTGCAAATCCTATGATTGTCCACTGGGATTTAGGTATGGCCTTTCTAGCAGGCCAAACAATAATCTTGACATTATTTCAAGATAGATCTGGCCAGTTTTGGGTGATGTTAACTACTTACATTATAGGATTACTGAGAAATTGCAGTGAAAAGCAGCTTTTATAGAATACTATTGGGTATGACTGCATATCAGGGTCAACATATTCACATTGACCACCTGTGAACCCGATATAACTCATCATAACTGCTCCAACCATCACAAATAGCAAACAAATAATATCAGCCCAAAGGATCTGATCCTCTGCAGTTTGATCAGCTGTGGCATTGTGCAGACATGTGAGGAATATTAGATTTTTCTGTCCTTTCACAGCCTGAGGCCACATCATTTTTAGAAGTTATCAAAGGGTTTCTAAACTGACTAAATGAAAGAGTACCGCACAGCTGGGTATGAAATTCTGATTGTTTTCTGTTGCAAGTCAGCAGGCATAATAGAAGAAATTAGCCTTAAATCTCTCTTCCCATTCCTACAGAAAAGAAGCAAGAAAAATGTCATTAAAATGTGAGGAGCTGTCTTCGTGATTTCTGCAGCTGCACAGCACCAAGAATGGCTTAACTTGCTTTAAACGCAGAGCTGTCAAAATTCTAAGACGATACTATATCAAAGTATGAAGCATCAAATTTCATTTTTCTTTTTCTTTTGTATTTAATACAGGTTCTTTTTAATGTTGATTGTCTAGTGATAGCATGTTTAGGGGGGATAAAAACTAATTTACATGTACATAAATACTAAAATTTAGCATTAGATATCAAAGTATGGGATCAACATCCCACTAATTCATATTAAACGTGACATTGCAGCTTACATTGCAGTGCAGCAAAATATTATCACAGCCTTTGGCAAAGACACTAATTTGATAAAATCTGATCATTGAAACTTTTTATACGCTACAGAAGGTAATGTTCTTTTTCAACAGTTTGACATCTGGTGAAGAGCGGACCTTGTTGTAAATACTTCCCTTTGAGACATTAGAAAAACACTGTTAAACACACAGTTTTGTGTAATATATTCAGCATTTTGACATAACTCTAGTACAGAATCTTGAATGGCTGTGAAAAGCAGATATAGATCCAGAGGGGGAAAAAAATCTTGCACATACCATACCTATATCTGAATGTACAATCACTTGTTTTTTAATACCTATGAGAGAGAAAAAAAAGAAAGACCAAGTGAAATACAATCAGCTGTTGTTGAGGAAATTCCCAAAGGCACTAAAAGCAACTCCTGCCTTTGGAGTGTGTTGTTCATTGCGTGTTTACCTGCATGTTTGTCCCGCGGCATGCTTGAGCAGGATTGCTGCATTCTCCCGGGAGCTTCAGAAGGGCTAGGCACAGGTGATTTATTCTTCCTAATCTCTTCTGCACAGTAGCAGGCGGCCACCTTCTTTCCACCCAGTGCGCTTCTATCAGCTTGCATGATCATATTAATAATCACCTGCTGTTTCTATCAGCCCACATATCGTTGGGGTGGCAGCTTCCTGTTAAGCAGCACCTGGGCTTCTGCTGGGGGTCAGTGTCCTGTTGTCCAGCAGGAGATTCGCTTTGTGACCTGAGGCAACGTAAACCACACTGACAGCCTTCTCTGACGACATCATCTTGATTAGTTATTTAATATCGTGGTCCCCACCCCCCGACTCTAATGTATTCTGTAGTATTCTGGTTGGAAACACTCGAGTTGAATGCCAGATGTCGTTTTGCTGGGCGTTTGGAAGCTGTCTGACTTACTCGTTGATGTTTTGTGTTTACATGCAGGGAATGAGGAAAATATGTCATTTGCCATTGTTACATATAACAGCAAGTTGTGATAATTGGCTGGCTTATTTGACAGGCCATGACGCTGTCATGCTTCGTTTGTTTTAAAGGGTTTCCACAGTGAGTCATTTGTCATTTCCAACTGATCATGTTTCTCCTTTTCAGTTTTCATAGTTTCAAAGGTACATTTTCAGCCGTAGAAGAATTAGTTCTCCCCTAAAGTAGTTCGGCAAGACTTTGATGTCTTTTTAATGCACTTTTATTGAAATGCACAGAAAGGAAGGAGGAAAATAGGTTTGTTGTGGCAAATAGCTTGTGAGGGTTATACCCGCTTCAGTGTTGTCACAGACTCACACAAGATTTCAAATACAATTCAGTTTCTGCCTCAACTCGGACTAACATGGTCAAACAAATGCTTATTTTCTGAATGGCCCGGGGGAGTTGTGCTTTTCAGCTTATCAGTGTTTATTAACCTTAGCACTGAGGTTTGGTCTTAGATTTAGATTATTTGGGAAACACTGAAATAGGATTTTTTTTTTTTGTTCTGACTCTCTCCTGCTGTGACAAATGCGTCTTGCATGGAAATAAGCCCTAAATGCTTGTTACTCTGGATATTTTACCTTGAGAACTAGTACTTTCTCCAGTTCCTCTGTTTTTAGTATTTTTTGTTGGCATATTCACTTTGAAAGGGAACACTCATTGCGGTCTAGCCCGCAGACATGTCCTCATGCCACTCAGTTTTCAGTCAACTTGAAATAGCATTGTTACATGACATGAAATGACAGAAAGTCATTTGGTGTATTGTGTTAGACTAAGCTCGACTATTGTTACTTTAGTTTAAGGCCCCGTTTACACATAGCTGGGTATTTACAAAAACGGATATTTCCCCCTCTACGTTTTGAAAAATTCCATTGTTTACACAAGATCGTTTTCAAAATCTCTTCGTTTACACGGACCCGCATGAATACGCTGTTAACGTCATGCCAGCCAATCAGAATCCTGGAAAAAACATCAACAAATGACACGTGTAACTTCCAGTAAAGGCTGATTTATGGTTCCGCGTTACACCAACGCAGAGCCTACGGCGTAGGGTACGCGGCGACGCACACCGTACGGCGCGCATCGCTGCGTACCCTACGCCGTAGGCTCTGCATCGATTTAACGCGGGACCATAATTCAGGCTTTACTTCCAAGACGGAACGAGAGTCTTTCGTTTGGAGTGACAGAGAAGTGGAGTTACTTTTAAGTGTGACTTTAGAATTTAAAACAGGTAAAATAAAAGAAAATATTGACGGTGGCCAAACTAATTGTAAACACAGGTCGCACAAATGATGCTGGTGACGTTTCTGTTGCATAATGTGACGTTCTGAAGCCTGAAATCTCCGTTTTCCTCCGTTTTCCTCCGTTTAGATGCAAACGTGAAAACTGAGTTTTTTAAAATCTCCACTTTGGCCGGAGTTTTCAGAAATTATCGTTTTTGGGACTTTGAGCTCCGTTTTCGTGTAAACGAATGGCTAAAACGCATGAAAACGCCTCAGTTTTTGCTCCGTGTAAACGGGGCCTAAGTCAGGCAATGTTAAGCCATGTTACAATACGCTACATTGGGCTAGGCTAGACGTTTTATCAGTCGGGTGAAAAATAAATAAATTAGGTCATTTATATGATATTTATATGATGATGAATGGTAAAAATGTCATTGTACAGCCTCCTTTTGAATTTGGGTGGTTGAATGGTTAGCATTCAAAAGGTCAGATGAGCAGCAAAAAAAAAAGAAATTGTAGAGAAGAGTGTCAAAAAGAGCAATGCAAAGAGTTTGTTAAACTATGTGCTGCAACAGTGAAGCCTCTTGAGATTTACTGAGTCCATATGTGTTCTGTGACGACTGTGACCTCAAACTGAAAAAGTGAAAGGCTGAGTAACACTAAACAATCCTAACTATGAGACCTTCAGCACCCGTCCTGCAGAATTGTGTTTTATGGGCAAATAGTGATAGTAATAATTTATAGGTTTGGATATGGGAATATGTATACATGCATGCTTCTAAACCAACTTTCATACAGTAAGTGTCAAAGAAACCAAAGTGCGAAGCTTTGCAAACTGCTTTTCCTTTTTCATACTGCTTGACAAAAAGTTGTAGACTTCCACCCCCCTGACTGGGCTCTGGATTATTAGTTTAAGCTCTCTAAAAATATCCCTTTGACTGTTTAAGCCTCTGACAGCAGCAACATCTCACATATTCAGATAGCTTTGTATTAACTGTGGCTGTAGAGGGCTCATACACTCGGCCTGCCTTGTTATCTTTCACCTTGTTTGCCCAAAAAGGAGTAAGGCGGAGATGTCACAGGCCCCGAAATCAGCAACAGATCTCTCTTTTGGAATCAGACTCGGCAGCAGATCATCAAAGGGGATCATGCAATCTCATAACAAATGAGATGCTTTTATGAGCGCGGGAGGATTTTGCCCAGATGTCAGTCGAAGCACTTGTCATTGTTGCAACAGCTGTAGAAGCACATGGGACTTCATTTGAAAACCGTCTACCACAACATACCAAAACAGCACATGCCAAATGAGAAACATTCTCAGCCTGAAACAAAAGATTTCAAAATATTCACACCATAAGCTCTTTAAGGAACAGTGACTTTTATTGCCTTTCTGATGTGTTTTATTAGCTTGCATGTGCTATCTAAGTAATTGCACATTTACAATCATTCAGTACTCATCATACCCATATATCAGGTTTAGCTACGCTTATATTCCAAATATTTACATTGTTGGCTTTCACAGCTACTCAGAAATTAATACATTCCTAAAACGGATTACAGTGCACACATGTGGCTCACAGGCGTTGCTTCAGTTATCTTTTCTTCTTACACCCACGATCTTCCGACAGGCTTTTTTCTCGTAACTGTTATAGTTGCTAACTAGAGGGAGACAGAGGAGGAAGTGGAGCTGTGTGCCACTCAACAGCACCGCCGTTACCCCTAGTTTTTCATTTACATGTCTCCTTTAAATGGTTTGATATGAAATATCACTGTTTTGACAGGGCAGCTTCCAAGCTGCTCTTTGCGAGAAGCTTCGCGCTTGTCAGTGATTGAACGTTCCTGAGCAGAAAAGTCAATATGTGGTCATAAATAAAGGAAAACAGATGTGAGACCTCGGCCCTCAATAGATTGAAATGGCAAAGGGAGGTAAAAGGAGAAGACTACTCTATCTTTAATGATAATAAAGCTGCTTCTTGACTACAACAACTAATTGACTGCACTTTGTGTGCGTGTGTGTGTGTGTGTGGGTGGGCAGGGCGGGGTAGAGTGATGAATTGACATATTGCTGGTGTTGCGAAGTTGATCCAAGGCAGAGAGTCATGAGGCAGCCCTCCAGGGACCGGTAACCTTATTGTTCCATGTCATCTCCTCCCATTCTGTTTGAGGACCAGGTTGTCAACCTCTCCCCAAGGTCGCGCAAACACCAGCGCTCCTTCTGGAGATAATTGGATTATTTAGAATCATAGCTTCAACTTATTGCCCCATCTGGGGTCAGAAGTGAATTTAGTGCACAAGGTTGTCTGTCATGATTTGCAGCATCATTTTGAACCAACAAGCAACAGCTTCTGTCATCGGTTAAAGGATCACAGCATGGCCTATTTAGTGGAAATCTAATACTGCACATCACAGCAACCCACTGTGTAGATAAAGCCTTCGCTGTTTGGTTACATTTCTGAAGTATTATCAAATTCAAGCACATGTTAGATGTCATTATATTTTGTGAAATTTGACCCAGAAACAGTGCTGCGGTTGATTTATATATTTTCTCAGCAAGTTTAAATATATGACGTCTACTTTTGTTTATGTACAAGTATATCTTTATATTCCACTTGCCTTTTCATCCACTGGCTTTCATACATATATTCACAATATCACAATTTGCAATACTTGACAGGTTACCAAAGCCCCTAAATAATTTATTATTTACAATTTCATTCACTAATTGGTTCTCTTCATTTTGAAATCTCATTCAGTCTTATCTGTTGAGTCAGTTAATGACTCTCTGTTTTTGAAGACTGGTTACACATCCCAGTAATATTTTTAGGAGTCTGCCTCTAGATTATATATATATATATATATATATATATATATATATATATATATATATATATATATATATATATATATATATATATATATATATATATATATATATATATATATATATATATATATATATATATCTACACTCACCCGCCACTTTATTAGGTACACCTCGCTAGTACCGGGTTGCACCCCCTTTTGCCTTCAGAACTGCCTTAATCCTTCGTGGCTTGGATTCAACAAGGTACTGGAAACATTCTTCAGAGAGTTTGGTACATATTGACATGATAGCAACACACAGTTGCTGCAGATTTGTCGGCTGCACATCCATGATGCAAATCTCCCGAGTCACCACTTCCCAAAGGTTCTCTACTGATTTGAGATGTGGTGACTGTGGAGGCCATTTGAGCATAATCGACTCATTGTCATATTCAAGAAACCAGTCTGAGATAATTCTCATGCTTTATGACATGGCACGTTATCCTGCTGGAAGTAGCCATCAGAAGAAGGTTACACTATGGTCAACAATACTCAGTTGGTACTAATGGGCCCAAAGTGTGCCAGGAAAATATCCCCCACACCATGACACCACCTCCACCAACCTAAACCGTTGATACAAGGCAGGATGGATCCATGCTCTCATGTTGTTGATGCCAAATTCTGACCCTACCATCCGAATGTCGCAGCAGAAATGGAGACTCATCAGACCAGGGAACGTTTTTCCATCTTCTGTTGTCCAGTTTTGGTGATCCTGTGTGAATTGTAGCCTCAGTTTCCTGTTCTCAGCTGAGAGGAGTGACCAGGTGTGGTCTTCTGCTGCTGTAGCCCCTTTGCCTCAAGGTTCGACCTGTTGTGCGTTCAGAGATTCTCTTCTGCATACTTCGGTTGTAACGATGGGCTATGTGAGTTACTGGTTATTTGATTTACTGTTGCCTTTCTATCAACTCGAACCAGTCTAGCCGTTCTCCTCTGACCTCTGGCATCAACAAGGCATTAAACACCCTCAGAACTGCCGCTCACTGGATATTTTCTCTGTTTCAGACCGTTCTCTGTAAACCCTAGAGATGGTTGTGGGTGAAAATCCCAGTAGATCAGCAGTTTCTGAAATACTCAGACCAACCCGTCTGGCACCAACAACCATGCCACGTTCAAAGTCACTTACATCACCTTTCTTCCCCATTCTGATGCTGGTTTGAACTGCAGCAGATCTTCTTGACCATGTCTACACGCCTACATGCATTGAGTTGCCATGTGATTGGCTGATTACAAATTTGCGTTAACGAGCAGTTGGACAGGTGTACCTAATAAAGTGGTCGGTGTATATATATATGTGTGTGTGTGTGTGTGTGTGTAAAATATATGTATGTATATATATATATATGTATGTATATATGTGTATATATATATATGCATATATATATATATATATATATATATATATATATATATATATATATATATATATATATATATATATATATATACACAGTGGGGAGAACAAGTATTTGATACACTGCCGATTTTGCAGGTTTTCCCACTTGAAAAGCATGTAGAAGTTGACAGGTGATCAAATACTTATGTCATGCAATAAAATGCAAATTAATTACTTAAAAATCATACAATGTGATTTTCTGGATTTTTTTTTTAGAATCCATCACTCACAGTTGAAGAGTACCTATGATAAAAATTACAGACTTCTACATGCTTTGCAAGTGGGAAAACCTGCAAAATCGGCAGTGTATCAAATACTTGTTCTCCCCACTGTATATATAATGTGTATGTGTATATGTATGTATATATATATATATATATATATATATATATATATATATATATATATATATATATATATATATATATATTGAATTTAAATTTCCGTGCATATCAATATACGCCAGAAACAATTACAAAATATGTTGAAATGTTAAAACTGTAAAACATGGGTTTTGACTGTTACATATGGTAACCGGGGGTAACCTGACCTGCCAGAGGGTCTGCTGCATGGAACCATCTGGCGAGTCTCGTGTAGAAATTGGGAAGGGGGGAGGGGGTCCTTTTTAAAAAAGCGCTTAACAGGTTATTAAATTAACCATCTTATTATCATTGTCACAAGAAAGCTTCAAACAGTCACATCAATGACTCGTCATACGGTTCACTCAAAATACCTGCTATGAGCTGCGAGTAATTGAAGCAATTTTGAGCTCCACCAGTTTTATTTAATGATTTATTTTTTAACTAATGCTCCGCCTCTCCTTAGCTCCCACAAAGTTTGTCTGTGGAGAAATGAATAATTAACACAAACCTATGCTTTTGAACCAATAATGTACAGTAATAATGAACTGAATTATGGAGAGTGACTAAACAGTGTACAGTTCACCTGTCAGGAGATTCCAGCACCTGAATTACGGTCAGTACTGAAACCCTGCAGCATCGGGGATTCCCACATACCAGCACATATTCATTGTTTAGGTGCTTGTGTTCAAGCCTGGAGGCTGATGTGGTGTCATCTCATACTGCTGGCTTAAGATGAGATGATGTCGGGCAATAGTTTAAATGGCTGGGCTGCAGGCCTATTAAATCAGGAACCGGTAGAGCAAATGCTAACTTAAGTTACTCATTTTTGAAGTGATGTGATGAGCAGGGGAGAAGTGTGATGTCTTTACTTCATGTCTGAAGTGTGTCATTATACCGTGTGTGACAGTAATTAACTGATGATTTCTGTGTATGTGTGTGTGTTTATCTTTTGTAGGAGGCAGCCACATTTGCCAAACAGCTGGGCTTTGAGGTGAGTTGACCAGCAAATGCACAGTAAAAAAGATCCTAAAGGATTATTTTTGCTGATAATGAAGTTCTTTTTGGACAGTGATTGATGTGCTATTATACTCTCCAGGCCTTGCAGCAGTTGCTATGGAAACCTGGCAGTCGTCATGGTTTCTTTGTTCAGCCAGCTCTCTGTTATGACGCACTCTGCTAGGTCTGCACCCAACATCGCCTACAGATGTTATTTATTGAATTTTGAAAAGCCTCTTGGGAAGCTGAGAAGTTGGGCACGGTTTCAAGCCTTTCTCTGCAGGCTTGGGGCTCATCAGGTTGCCTGGTTAAAAAGCCTCCTCATCATCTTCATTGCATTCAGGGATATTACTGTATGTCTTCCTTTCACTTGTGTAGCACGACACTACACTGAAACACTCTGTAGTGTTTTAATAGGCAATTTAAAGGCACCTGTGGTTTTATATTATGGAAATGAAGATTGCAGGGCTTGTTAGCCTTTAGAATATCTGTTTTAAAGTGAGACTGCGTTTTTTTCAAATGAGGGTTTTTTTTCCTGATCTGTCTTGCACATATTTTGCATATTTTCTGCATCTTTATTGAAATGCAAAATCAAAAACAGAATTAGCCAGAGCTCGTGTGTGTGTGTATGTTTGTGTTTTTCTGCCCCCAGCCCCCCCAGCTTTTTTTTTAATTTTTTTTTTTACATGGGTTCAGGTATTTTAAGTGCCTGCGCTCTTTCAGAGGTAGGACTGCCTTAAATATGGCTGTGCTCTGTGTGGATAATTGTCATCCAGAATCACTAACGGTGTGATCAACGTGACTGGAATAGAAATGCAATCCTGATGGCAGTGACAGGTTTAAGAGAGGAGAAGGGATGAAGGCAGGGGCAGGAGGAGGAGGAGGAGGGGGAGAGGGGGGTGTAATGGAGGGGCCTCAAGTTAAAAAAAGAAAAAACACAAAGGGCAACGTGAAGACTCTGCTGGTAGTTACAATTCTTTGACATTTTCTGTGTCAACCTGATTTGGCAGAACACTCTGCAAAATTGTGTTGGATGATTGTGATTTCTCAGATAACACCAGCGCTGTGTACTGTACTTACTGAATGTCTAGGTGGTTTTAATTCAAAGATGTTTCCTTCACAGTTGTGTGTTTTTTATAATGTTTTTATTCAGCTTCTGATAAGAAATCTTTTGATAATTCTGGGAAGAGTTTACTGTTCTTCTCCAAGCTGGCTCCCATACTTCTTTAATATCTATACAGGTTGTTTGTTGACAGATGAAACCACACGTGTCTTTAACATTGCACAGATGCATCCAAGAGTTTGTATTAAAATAAAACGACAAATATTCTCTGAATATTTTCAATAGCTTTTAATCTGACCATTGGGTTTTAACCCGTTCTTAATTGTATGTGCTAAACTCACCACAGCCTTGTGAAAAATGTGAAGAATGTCTGTTCCAATAAGCAAAATTATCAAGCACTATCAAGCTCTTTGAACCACTAGAACAGTCAATTCCAGATGCTCCGGGTTGCTGCCTCCAGAGCAGAGTTTAAATTTGGGTGCAGTTAATGCACAAAATTAAAAGCCATGCTGGTAATTTCAATTAAATTCCCGATGGCTGTAGTGTTTTTAGTATTTCTCTGCCTTTTATTCACTTCAGGCCAGCTTTATTTATATAAATCAGGACAAATGTCATCTTAAGGCACATTCAAAAAGCATTTAAGCTCATTCCAATTTAGTCCTGTTAATTCAATAATAATAATAATTATATTTTCCCAGCTAAGGAAACCAGAGTTTCTACTACCACCAGAAAGAAAAAACAAAGCAACAAACAAAAATATGAATGAATAATTTGAAGAGGGGACCAAATGTTGACTTTTACATGCAGTGGTCAATTTACCAAAAGCTGTTTTGCACCAGATCCATTTCCAGTCCTGGAAGGTTGCAGGAACTTTCAGCCTCTTGTTCGTACATTGCGTTCGTCTGCAGAATTGACTGTATTTTCACAATTTTGGATCCATCCATGTCATATATTTACATGCACCAGTTATTTCCACTGATAAACTTTGTTGTCTGAAGAGTCTAAAATGACATTCATGCTTCATATATTATTTGTTTACTTTATATAGAATTGTAACATTGACAAATTAATCATTTTTTTAAAGATGAAGTGTGACTGGGAGAGAAACCGATTAGAAAATGTCATCATATTATCAAGAACACTTTCATCATAATAATATTTCATCACATGTCTCACTGTACAGAGGTGTGTAGAAGCCAGTGAGCTTAATTGAAGTTCATTAAAAGACAGGTTTATATGCCATTGTGGCCCTTTTTCAGAACGCCAGAAACACAGCATGATTTACTTTTAATGGATTTTAAAGCACCGTTATCATCACATCATGGATGACTAACAAAAATGACAGCAGCACTCCCTCAGTATAGGTACAAGATAAAGAGCATGTCCTCTCCAACACAGCAATCAGCAGATCTGAGCACAGTCGCCTGATTGTGATCTGTTTCCTTTAAATGCTCAAAGAGCTCTCTGCATCACAGCTCTAATTGAATCTCTCCCTTGCAGTGTTTCTCAAGCAGCCTGCAGTGGAGATTATCAGTTTCTCACTGGCTTCAACACAGAAACGCAATTTAACACCCTTGTAAAGCTTTCATATTTCACGCTTTGTTGATTTATATCTGATCAGTTACCTCACGACCATAAATATTGCCATTTGGCAGTAGTAAACTAAATTGACCATATCATTTGTCAATCCTTTTGTCTTGCACTCACTCTCAAGGCTATTTTCCATGTCGTTTTGCCTTATAGGAAGTTACCAGGTAAGTGATTTTAGGCACGCAAAAGTGAAGACACCTATTTGTGTGGTAATGTTTGTGTGTGTGCCCTGTTCAGCAGCCGCACTGCCCCCTCCGGCCCTTAGAACTTTTCTGCTCCTAAACCTAAGTAGTGTGCCTTTTTTATGTCAGCGAACATAAAACCTGAGGGTGACAATGTGCCGAAGCCTTGTGTGGTTTTACATTCAGTGTCTGGAGGAGTGCTTGTGGTTACATCCAGTCACAGTGACAAATTGCTCTTTTTTCACCATCGCCTGCTAACAGCCTCTGTATTAACCTCGCCATTAGCACTTACTTAGAGTGTTACACCCATTTTTCCTCAGCCCTGGGTCTCCCCGGACCTCTCAGGGCTGATTAAAGGATGTTTGGGAAGCGTTTTAGATGTGTAAAAAGCTCATTGGTTTGAGCGAGCCACAGTGGCTGGTAGCATTGGGCCGGAGCCTATCTCTCTGATTACTCCCATA
Source organism: Cololabis saira (assembly GCF_033807715.1). NCBI lineage: Eukaryota > Metazoa > Chordata > Actinopteri > Beloniformes > Belonidae > Cololabis > Cololabis saira. The sequence continues at coordinate 32,458,207 of NC_084605.1, read as the reverse complement.
ATCACAGTATTTGCTCACCCTGAAGGTACTCAAGTGTTAGACGCTAGAGGCATCCCTGATCCCTAATGCTCGCTCCTTTAGTGTGCTGCATTACTGAAAAACCCGTCCACCTCACTGCAAGAGGACGATAAAGACATTCTACCTGCTCATAGTGTATCATGATGTGTTAATAATAAAGTAGCACTGACAGGTGTGGGTTTTTTTTATCCCTCTCATGATCAAAGGCAAGCACTCCAGAGAGCTCTGTCGTCTCCAGGCGAGAATATCCATTCTGTGCAGATGCCGAGGAGAGATGGCCCGTTTCAGGAGGAGAAGCAAACTGTACACGCACCACCTATCGCTTCAGCTCACAGAAGAAGCGTTATCACACGACGGCATATCTTTACACCCCTATTACCATCTCATTTAGGGAATATGGCATTTAATATTTTCTAGCTCTCCCGTGTGACTACATAGGAGAATGTTTGCATACTCTGCGATTGATCTGTATCTGACCAGCCTATCGGGTTTTATTATCACCTGATCGGTCTGCCTGGATTGGAAAAAATCTCACCCCTCTCAGTGAAATTCTTTGATCTCTGATTGAAATGAATCGTCGTGATGCACTCACGTCCGGCCTGTGTGTGTCTTCGCAGACAGAGGACATTGCAGAAATCGCACAGAAGACGCAAAACCTCCCCAAGGAGAACGGAAAGAGGCAGAGAGTGGTGGTCTTCACCCAGGGCAAGGACGACACAGTCGCCACTGTTGGTAGGACTTTCTCATTTTTTTTTTTAGCTTTTGTTGGCTTATCTATACACATCCATTGAGAGCGAAATCCACGTCCCCGCTTTTGGCCCCTTTTGAACGTCATTACCCTTCACTCAAATCTCATATCTTGAAACTACACAATGAAGCTTTAAATAGATACTAGATCGCTGAGTGAAGAGAGCAGAATCCTATCAGCGATTTCTTTGAAGTTAAGCTCCAATATTGATACCAGATGTGTAAAAATTGTGCTTGTACTACATTCTGTCGTTTCGGAGCATAAAAGAAGTGTGGGGGATGCAGAAAAAGCAGGCATTGATTTGTGAAGTACCTCTAACTTTGACTTGGACAAACTCCAGACCAGTCCTCAGCAATTTTTAATGCTTCAATTCAAAACGTCTTGCCCTCTTATATATGTTTTTTTCTTTCCAAAATGCTTGCAGAGTGACCTTGGGAAGAAGATGACAGAGGTAGCCCTCAAATCAATTCAGCTTCCTTTGATCAGGCCATATTTGTTGGTGGCACATTAAATGGCGGTGTCATAACTGCGCAGGGGTTGCAGGTTTAAGCTGTGCGGGGGGAAGATGATAGTTTCCGATTACTGCTGGGAGCCCTCGCTTTTATTCGGGGCTACAGGTTGTCTCTCCTCATTGGCTTCGCAGTTCAACTCAGACTCTTGCGGAGCATGGGGAGAGATGGCCTCAGGTAAACCTTCAGCATATCACTCACGCTGTACGCTGTAGAGCAGCTCTGCAACAGGAGGACTTTTAGCACTCTTTTAAATTCTCTGTAAACTGTTATTTGGTAGGCATATTTGGTAAGCATATATAGAATTCCAAACTACTCCTGCATATATTAAAAAAGAAAAAAGATTACTACAGTAGCTAGGATCAATGTTTTCCTTTTAATGATGTATAACTTGTCCATTTCTAATGTGTTGCGGCTTCCCTATCCAAACTTTTGTGAGCTGCTACTAAGCGGGTCAACACAGTCAAAAACAAAAGACAGACGCGGATCCAGCGTCACCTCCAAATTGATGCAATTTAATGATAGTTCAGCAGATTATAACTTTTGCAAAAAGTATCCATCAAAAAGGCAAAAAAAAAGCATCTTAATTTAATTTCTGCGATCTGCCCTTTGCAGTCAAAAAACTGTCCCGCTTCCAACTCTCACACTCTTCCCTTCATCTGCAGGTGTCAATAATCACGCATTAAATCACTGCAGACACTCTGACACAAGAAAGGAGGGGGGCGAAGACAAGGCAACAAACCAACAAAAAATTATTCCTTCTGAACTTATCTGTGCATAATACATACAACACAAACAATACCATGCCCCCACAAACCAATTCATATATACCTTCAAATAAAGGATTAAGTAAATAAAGTATATTTAAACTAACGGAAGAGGTTCCACTTTTAGTGGTCAACTCAAATAATTATTGCTCAACTTTGCCAATTTCATCAACTCAGCAGGGTTATTTTTTGAATGCCTCTCAAGTTTTATCAATTTTACGCCCTTTGGTTCATTATCAGAGTTCGTTTCAGCCACTGGAGGCAGCTGATTTTAGCGTTAATGCCTGATGATTTCAGTTTGCTATCTATTCAGCTCCCATCAGCCGTGAGACGATATCGCATCGTCTCACATTTATGCAGAATTACCTCAAATCTGAGGTGTATATTAGTTCATTAACCTTTGTTTCACTCCTCTGAGGGGGAAACATGCATCAGCTGCTTTGTTTACTAAGATGTCATTCAACTCCCTTTGCATTCTCCGGATACACAAATAGATGGTCATGATATGACAACTGTGAGAAGCAGGAAAATGTCAGCAGTCTCCATGCTGCAACACCCGTCAACTGTCTGGAAGCAGCTGGCTCATGGACTTGGAATGAAAACAGTAGACATGGGTGTTGTCGTTATGCAGATATGCTGTTGTTATGTATGAGGCTATGAATAAGGGATGAAAACTAACCAGCATTTTGGAGTTGTTAATGGCCGAATGTCAGTAGCACCAGGGATTTCCGACGCTTTCTTGTCCAGAATCCCATCCCTCTGAAGCGTGTTTCTCTGTTTCTTATAATGCCCAAAATTCAAAAACACTGGCATGACAAAGTCAAGACATGTAAAGTGCAATATTTTGATTTGCCAACACCCAAAGACTTGCCTGACATCATTTGTTGAATTTAATCACAGCTCTTCATGAATTTACACTGTTATCCTTCTATAATTCCCCTTCAAGTCATTAAAGGATCATACTGAGTCATTGCACAGTCTTCATAAATACCGTAGATTATAACAGAACAAGCCAATTTAAATATTCATGATCCAAGTAGAATTCCTGGAAGTGAATTTAGTTTAATGAGAATTTTATAAAACTATGTTAGAAAAAAATAACTGACATTTAAAAAGAAAGGGGGGAAAAAATCCATCTATTGTGCTGGAGGTGATGGATAATTCCTGCCTGCTCCCCTCATTGCTCCCGCATGAAGACACAGCCATGCGCCGCTATGAACTTTATATAAAATACATGATGAATGCTGGTTGGATGAAAGACGATGTGTTTCAGATGTCATCAACAAAGGCAAACAAGATAAATGTCATTAACTGTGCTATCATTTCAGCAACGCTGTTACAGTAGTAGGTGTACCAGAAACGTGTGTGTGTGTCTGTGTGTGTGTGTTTGTCCGTGTGTATGTATTTGTCTGTGTGTGAACATCCCCATTCATGGCAGCCAAATAAATGTCAATGTAAAAAGAGAATTAAAGATTTTCATTTCCCAGAGGCAGCACTCTAATAAACTTGATCTCTCATTTTGTTTGCAATTTGTCCTCCTGTCAGGATTTGATCATTTGCCAGCCTCTGTGTGTCATGTTAAACCATTTTATAGTGATTAAGGATGGGAAAATGCCTTCCCCCGTGGTATAATTCACCAAAAAGAGATGTCAATTTCATATTGTTCTTTTTTTCTGCCCTTCATTTGGAGCCTTTCATCACACACCACCACCTCAAACAGGCCTTTTCAGAGCCAGGAGCGGGAGAAATAGCCCTTTATTTCACAGCCTCTGACGCCGCTGAACTACTCTGGGCTTTTGCTTATAAACCCATTACTGCAGTAATTAAGATCACTGTGCCCTGAACCTTAACGGTGAGGAGATCTAATAAACGAACATTCGGCTGAGGGAGGGCGGCACGGCGCTCTAATCGCTGATAAGGACTTGATAAAGCCTGACTCAGCTCTTCTGGGAGTTTTAGGGCTCTCCAGGGGGCAAAGCAGGCAGATTTCCACTTTGATACTGATCTATATGTGTTAATCACATGAGATGGAGAAAGGAGTTAATAATGGATATAAAAGAATGTTTGTTGGTTTTATTTTAGCTTCAAATATATTCATGCACGTTCATTTTTTGCTTAATTTAACCAGTTTAAAAAGTGTGATGTTTATGTTCCATATTTTATAATAGAAAAAATTATCAATTAACTACATGCACTGCAGTATGTTAAAGAGCTCCTCTCTGTTTCCTTGGCACGTCACGTTGAAGTTTTCGCTTTCATAACTCCCTGAATGGATAGCGGTTGGCAATGATCTTTTGCCTGTGGTTTCAGTAATTATAGGCATATGCCCATTTTTATATAACTCAGTTGTGAGCAAAGATGCTGGTTATGATAGGGAAACAGATTGAATGTCAAACTCGCTTCTAACCTGTCGCGCTTGCCAAGAAAGCGGTAAACTCTGTTTTCCTCTCTGAGGCTCGGATTTTGGCTGAAACACAACAGGAATGAGTCCAGAAGAAGTGTTCTCTGGGAAGTTTCTCACATAAAGATTTGTTTCACTGAAACTCACTTGAGCACTTCGGCTCATGAATTTTAGCTAAATATTCATGTGTAGCTCCCATTGATTTGGCAGTGCAGAATTTAAACTAATGCATTAATTGTTGTACTTGTGCGAAGGATAAAAAGGCAGCAGCACCAGAGTTAATTTGAATGGCTTGTCAGTTATGTGATCTACCTGTCAAAGCAAAAATATTGAGAGCTGCCATCTATAGCCTGTAATAATTAGTATCAAAACACATTTCCATTATAATTTTTCACTGAGGCTGATGTCATTCTATTTGAAAAGTAACTTATTTTACAAGAGAACGTTTTCTCAGTCACTGTTGAGCTGTTAGCCATCATTGTCAAAATGAATAGACAATAATAAAGGACTTGATACTCATTTCAAAGAGATGCCTGTTGAAAGAATTTATTTTAATCACCACCATTCAAAAGATGTAATGAGGGAATTATGAAGAGTGAATGAACAAAAGCTCACAATTATAAAGGGCCGTACTGGAAAAGATAGTTTAAATTCTTTTGAGTTTTTCTTAACATTTGTTTCCCCCCCCTACTGGTGCACATTACCTGTCAAAGTACAACCCCTCGACACTCCCACATATTCACCACCAGTCTGCTACATCGAGCGATTTTTATCTGACCAAAGTCAAAGAATGAGAATATGTTAGTGTTTAAAAGTGAGTAATGCAGTTTTTTTAGATTGAAAATAATGTCTGTCTCATTACAGTGAAATGGTTTCAGCAAAGTGATATTTTCAGATGTTCTGTGAGCCAGTAACAACACAGTCTGAGTATTTTGGCAGAAGGCTTTTTGGTTATTTATTGCCATGTCCATGACAGATTTTTGCCAATGAGATCTCTGTTAAAGACAGCAGGGGAATTGTTGGACTGTAACTTGAGTTAACGTGTCAGTCAAATTGAATCATTTGCATCAATGAGGTTGTGCGAGCTTTCCCCTAACATCAGAAAACAAACACTGGTCATGAATACGGAGAAATATTGGATGTCTCGCGTGCCATGATGTGTCATGAAATCATTCTCGGAAAGCTCTGCAAAAGCCATCAACAACATTGTGCTGCCAAAAAGTGAGCTGATCACGAAGAAATAATAATAATAATAATAATAAAAAAATACATGCTGTACCTGTAGGATTATTTATCAAACACGCTCTGGTCCAAAACTGATGTTACTCTCTCATGAAGCATGGTAGAACTCGTTTCATAGTTTACTTTACCGTTTGTCATATCACATGTATGTCAATATAAATAAAACAAGTATAATATCCTGACGGGCAATTAGATCACTTTGCAGTAGCAGAATTAGCAGCCCAAAAGCACAAAATCAGCCATGCAGGAAAGAGATTGTGTGTTGTATTCTTATGGCCAGTTCCTGGTCGCGACAGGTTTTTCATGACTACCCCTGGAGGGACTTTGTGCCTTCTTGTGTAATTCTTCCCTCAAAATTGATGCTTGACCGTTTGAATCCATCTGAATTTTGACAGTTATAGTGGGAAGGCTAATGAGTCCAGTGTCATTTTGAGTGCAGTCACACCAAAGCCCATGTCCATCTTGACAGATTACATTGCAGGAAATCCAACACGGGCCACCTTTTGAAGCTAAACCTTGGTGGCAGCGGACATCAGCTTGAGGCCTTAAACCCCAAAATTGTAAATAGTCAGTCTGATTTGAGCGACAAAAAATCAGCTTCAAACGCAAAGGGAAAATGAGAGAATTCAAATGCCTTCCAGTGATGGCCAGCCCCAAACTCTGGCGGCATATCTCAATGGTCTTGGGGCCTACAGACCTTTTAAGGAAACGATGAATAGGGCGTTGCCCTGTAGTAGCTGGTTGTCTTCCAACCAAAAAATTAACAGACTGATCCCCAGCCACGTCTATAGCCAAAAGGTCCCGTACAGGACACCAAACCCCACATTAACCTCATTGCCCTAGCCCTTGTGGTTGCAGTCTCAATGCCCTGATAACCCTCAATCACTCACTCATCTTCTTCCGCTTATCCGTTCCCGGGTCGCGGGGGCAGCAGCCTCAGCAGGGATGCCCACACTTCCTTCACCCCAGACACTTCCTCCAGCTCTTCCTCCAGCTCTTCCGGGGGGAGTCCGAGGCGTTCCCAGGCCAGCCGAGAGACATAGTCTCTCCAGCGTGTCCTGGGTCTCCCCGGGGTCTCCTCCCGGTGGGACATGCCTGGAACACCTCCCTAGGGAGGAGGGACATGCCTGGAACACCTCCCTAGGGAGGAGGGACATGCCTGGAACACCTCCCTAGGGAGGAGGGACATGCCTGGAACACCTCCCTAGGGAGGAGGGACATGCCGGGAACACCTCCCTAGGGAGGAGGGACATGCCTGGAACACCTCCCTAGGGAGGTGTCCAGGAGGCATCCGGTACAGATGCCCAAGCCACCTCAGCTGACTCCTCTCAATGTGAAGGAGCAGCGGCTCGACTCCGAGCTCCTCCCGGGTGACCGAACTCCTCACCCTATCTCTAAGGGAGCGTCCAGCCACCCTGCGGAGGAAACTCATCTCGGCCGCTTGTATCCGCGATCTTGTCCTTTCGGTCACTACCCAAAGTTCATGACCATAGGTGAGGGTAGGTGCGTAGATTGACCGGTAAATCGAGAGCTTCGCCTTTCGACTCAGCTCCTTCCTTACCACGACGGTCCGGTATATCGACTGCATAACTGCGGACGCTGCCCTGATAACCCAACCCTTACAAAGGGTCTAAAGCTAAATCAAAAGCTAATAGTGTAATACAAATAAACTATGAACAAAATTTGTCCAATAAACATACTGTGACCTCCTTTTTATGAAGCAATTTGAAAGTAGAGATTATCAATGTGATTAAACTATGTTACCTGTCATTAACAACAACAGTATTTATCTTAACTATTGATAATATATCATTTTTCACCACTGACGGCACTCTTAAACAGCTGTGGACACCGTGCCAGTGACCAAGGCAAAGTAGGACCGTGTTAGTGTTAAACACGTGGACTCCAGACAGCCCGGAATCAAATGATGAACTATATAGTTTTAACTGTTTTGCATCTAAGCAATGACACACACCGACACACCTTTCTCATGTGCAGAGTGCAGGTCTGTCTCCCATCTCACTGTTGCAGTGAAAATAAACTAATCTGTAGAATGTAGCTGTACACTTCTTGTAACCTGTGACATAGATGTTGCACAGTATAGCCCAGGTTCGGGTTTTAGAAATAAATGCAGGTCCAAGGTAGGATGCGTTAGGCACATCAATATCTGATACCCAAATGCTGTGAAGTCCATTATCCCACTCATCGTATGGATGTTACAACAAATGTGCTACAAGTTGTACCTCGCAGGTACAATTTAAATGTTTTGATCACTAGAGCTGACTTCTTTGCAGAACTACTCCACTAAATAGCCCATCTTTTCTTATTTCAAGACGTACTACTACTACTACCAGTTGTCAGGATAGCCATGTTCCCAACTTGGTGAATTGAAATGCACGATCAGTACGGTCGAACTAGCCATTTGCTGGGCAGCTCAGCTCAACAATCTACTCCTCCTGCTCCGTTCAGCCAATGTTCTTTCTTTTGAGAACCTCCTGCAAGTGCTGCAAACTGCAAATTGTACAGTTCACAACCTTTCTTGCAGAGTTGAGCATGAAATGCTCATGCACTTTTGATTGCTGACGTGAAAATCATACTGTATTTATGTGAGCACACTTAAACTGTAGAAATCCTGCTATTCTTTTTACATAATACCACAAATGTAATAAATAATAATAAATAATGTAATAAAAATGTACTTGACTTGATTTGCTTCAACTGTGTTTCATGTCAACATGCTTCAAATAGCAATGCTAACATGCTGGCACTTAAACATAAAAATAGACGCAAAATTGTTTTCCCTTTTCAAGGATGTTTGTAGAAATAAAAGCTGGATTTTGGCTTTTAGAGCTGTTCTAAATTGGGTTGATTTACATTATTTTTGCTCTAGTATAGTATGCTGTGAAATACGTTTCAATTTAGTCTTGATTATAAAATAAACTACTTTTTATTTTTTATTGACAAGAGGAGTTAATAATAATAAGGATTACAATATATATATATATATATATATATATATATATATATATATATATATATATATATATATATATATATATATATATATATATATATATATATATATGTGTATATGTGTATATGTGGTGTGTTCAAGCTGCCATCAAATTCCCAGTGAATTTTTATGAGTTGAATAATAATTCAATAATAGAAACAAAGCTGTTAATTTCAACTTGTTTAACATGAGCCGATTCTGTGTTTATTAATGATTTCTGACACCTTTTGACATCTCTGGATGCAAATTAGCATCACTTCACATGACGGGTTACCTGTCTGTCTTTCTAATAAGACCTGACTCCTGAGGGACTGCGCTCGCTGTCTGTCTTTAACTACCGCAGATGTATTTACTCACACTTATTTTAGTTGGATTTTCAGGGATCTAATAAACACCAGTCTCTGCAGAGCGAGTGCAGCGGCCTTCACCTTATTGAAGGATCCGGTTTTATAGCCACAGAGTGCGTCGCATTAGCGCGACACGCATCTCATGACTTGATTTTCCCATCAGCAGGGTAACTGACATACTGTAATTTATTATTAGCACACTTTTTATGGGCGGTTAATCGCTTCAAGAGAGAGGAGGGTTTTCAAGCTTCAACTGTGGCATTAATTAAGCAAAGTTGTTATTCTGCTAATTAACTGATCCTGAAAAGGCTCTTGTATTTTAATTTATTATCATCAGCTGCTTCCCTTTAAAAAGAATTAGTGTCGTTACAAAAACACAATAGAACTCTTAATCTGATACATCTTTCGTACATGACCTGTAACACAGTCACTCTTTTAAGATGTCTATTCCAGCCACAGCATGATGGTTTCCTCTCAGTGCATAAAAGCACTTTCTTTAACATCAAGTACTAAGCACGTGCTCAGCTGCAGGTTATGCATCTTTTGCCCTGTAAGACATTCAAAAATTGATAAGGTGGAGATACTTGTCTACTGCTCAGATATTCTCTGAGCCCTTGTCAGATAGCAGGGAGCCTCATTAAACAAATCTTTTGTATTTTTTTTTCTTCTCAAGTTCTTAAACTCCCAGCTTCTATTCTCAATAAGAGGTCTATCCCCATGTTACTTTAATCCACATGTCAGTCTTTTGTCTTCTGCACCTTTTTTTAAGGTTCACGTCTGCACCGGAGCCCTTAGATTGTTTGAAGATTGTGTGTGTGGTTTAGATTTTTCTGACATAAGTTGCTGATTTAATGTCACTCTACACCTCGAGACTTTGTCATCTGGTAGATTTTCATTTCTTTTTTTCCCCCCCTCCCTCTGCTTTAAACAGGAAGGCTCTTTGAAGTACATATGCTACTAATAATTGTAGCAGTATAATCCTCTGAAGATGACAAAGAGACTCTCATTTAATGTATTTAGCTTTGAACTGAAACCACTTATTCTGGCAGAGTGTTTATCTACCACAGCAGCCACCTACAGCTAGTTGATGGTCTAATAATTTTTCATCTCCTTTATATTGTCATTTACACTTAAACAACAGCTGATTATTTCATTTGTTCCATCAGTTTTAGCTTTTAAATCCCATCGCATCAATAAGTATACCTTTTTATTTTTTTTAAATAACTGCTTTTCCAAAAAAGAAACTTTTGTACATTCAAATAATTATTGTTATGTCACATGGTTGAGCCTCTAAAGAGCTTTGATCACTATTTATGGCATTTTGATGGTCGATAAATGTAAAAAAAAAAAAAAAAAAACATAGGTTAATAAAACATAATTTATGCCCCTTCATAAATGCACCCGCCGACAGCTGCAGACAGCACGGACAAGTTGTTCTTATTTTAGTACGTTTATGTCTGCTTGGAGGATAAACTCCATACATGTGCAGCACGTGCTCATACATGGACTATGTGTGGCTTGTGAGGCGAGACACTTTCTTTTTCTTTCTAGAGTTTTTTATTCTCACATTAAACCCTCTAAAATGATTTGCACATATATCGATAGTAATGTACCTCTTTAAATTTAAATGTGCTTTGAACAGTTGGTATCTTTTTAACAGGATTTAGAAATGTCTAGTGCACAGCCTCTTGGAAATAAGTTTTATGGACTCTTGCATACTTGTGGATGCTACAAGTCTGACACTAGCCCAGTATCTGACAAGCATGAAAGCAGTTTTGAGTTAGGACGGAATATGGTCTTCGCGGGAAAAAGCTAATTAATGTTAGCGCACAGTTAACACAGCTGCAGCATGTCAAAATAAATTAGTTCAAGCCTCTGATAAGACTCAATCACGTCATTCCTATTTGTTGATAGGGTGGATAAGGTCCCTACAGATAAATTGAGGTAACTTTACCTTTGTATGTGTACAGAAAGTGTATAAAAAGGACTGTTTGTACAGGAATCTGCATTTGGTCACAACCACCTTGTTGCAAAGTCTGTAAAAGTCAACTACTTATGTCACGCAAACCACTGTTAATAGATGCTAAAGGAGGAAAGTTCACGACCTGTGCTTCTAACAGTTGCCTATTCCTTTTTATAAATGACTAAGTACCAACCCATTTCTGGAGAAGTAGAGGCCATGAAGAGTTACGGAGAGGCAACTGGGTGTAAAAGGCTGGCAAAAAGCACATTTCCTGTGACCTTTGATTGTTCATTTCTGCTATTTTAATAAAAACGGAACAAAAAATGTACATGACTCCCTATCTGTCTGCAGCTCTTGTGTAGTCTCCCTGGAAGTTCAAAACAGACCTAAGTGCAATTGAATCACTTCCAACACAGGAATGCCTTTAACTTTGCAGGGATGCGGTCCTAAATCACCACTGTTCAAACAATTTATCTTGAGGGAGACATGAATGTCAATACCAAGTTACATCCCATACTACGACATGATGGAAAACAGCGTAAACATTTTACTGCTTATGAGGCTATAAGAAAATCTGTGAATCGCCGTAGTGGCTCAAACAAATATTAATATCTGATTTAGGATTCATAAATTCTCCAACTCAAGAGTGTTTTGTTGAATATTTATCTTTGTTATCTTCAAGTCTTCAAAGGTCAATCTACTGTCCTGTTTAAAAAAACATCATACTGAAGTGCTCAAATCCACTTAGAAACTATCTTAAATTATAGATTATCCTTGTGGTATGATATGGCCCCTTGAAGGAAAGAAAAAACATTGGTGGTAAACTTTAACTAGTCTTCTTGTTTTCTTACCACAGTTGACAAAGTGACCATGTTTCCTGTGGTGGACATCGACCAGAATGATATTGTGGACACTAATGGAGCAGGAGATGCCTTTGTGGGAGGTATGGTATTATTGTCATCCATACAGCACAACTGTGCACAACTTGACATCGTCCAACATCACAATGTGTCCAGATTGTTTGAGCTGAGCAAAATCGTACAAGATGGGGATCACATGGGTCGTGTTGTGGCTGTGACAGCTTTTTTTCTTTATCCAGATGCCATTATTATAATCCTACTTGCTCCAGAAATAATTTCAGAGGAAGAGCATGGTTTACCTCTTTATCTCTGTCCACTCAGGATTCCTCTCCGCATTGGTCCAAGAGCAAACTTTGGAGGAGTGCATTCGTGCGGGACACTATGCAGCTAACGTCATCATCAGGAGGGTGGGATGCACCTTCCCAGAGAAGCCGGACTTTCACTGATCAATTCGAACTCTGCACATTTTCGTCTTTGCCACAGGATACTTGACACTTGTATGCTTAAGGATTATATGTACATTTTTTTCTATTTGCAATGATTGACTTTAAGGGACTAATTGCTACAGCTATAATATTTCTGTCAAGCGCTAATGAGAGACTCAGATGTAATACAGTGTAATACAAGTACTAGTATCAAAGATCAAGAAATATTCATGTATAAAATAGTATTCCCCCCCAATATTAACAAAACATATATCAAATATTAAATGCCTAAAGGGCTGAAAATATAATATGAATGAGTTTAACCTAAAGAAAACTTGGTAGTATTGTACTCTGCCTCCAAGCATCACTTCTTTGTTACGCTGTGTAAGTTTGAGGTCATGCAGTTTATAATTTATTGGAGAAATAATAAAGGAACTGGCCACTAGCTAAGAAGTGCAACAGGAGTTGCTTGAAAAGTTTCTCATGAGGCTCTGTGCTCCTTCATGAAAGAGTTACAAGCTCTAATTGCCGATCACAACCCTGCTGCTTAATCTACTTCTCAATTTCTGCTCAATGTCTTTCACGCCATTTTTGATTTGCCAGTAAATTGCTAATTGTGCGTCTTCTATTGAAGCTTCTGAACTATGAGGCAGTAAGTGACAAGGATGTGGAGTAAACTGTAGCGTGTACAGCATGGCTGCGATGCAAGAAATTATGTATGTTATCAATATTACCAGCAGGTGGAGAATTTTGTGATTCTCTATAAAATGAAATGCTGTATATTATATTGTCTGTCAAAGGTTTTCCTCTCATATTCAGCTGTGCATCTACAGTCATCATTGATGGAGAACGGATATGGACATCTTTTCATTTCCAAGAGAGACTGTTTTAAAGGCATACTTTTTTTTTTTTGGTTATGCAAATAAAAAAAAAACATTACACAACCAGTTTTGAAATGGTAGATTTGTTTGACCAACAGGTGACTGAACCTTAAGAAGGAACAGCAACATAAAAACCCACAGAGAATGTGAATTTGTCATCTGTTTAATGAGACAGAGGCAGTCTCATGCTAATCACCGTGAGCCGGCTCAACACCCTCCATTATGGCCCTAGTGAACTGGCTCTTCACAAGTCACACCCCCCCCTCCATCAACCCCCTCTACTGCTGCTGGTTGGGGTCCTAACTGGACTCTTGGTGTCTGGAGCAGTGCTGCGGGGCTGCAGGAGATCATTTTTCTCAGTTTAAAGGATTAGTGGTTGCTCTTCGTCGCGACCATTAAAGGGACCTGAAAATTAGGCTGATCCTTCGTACCCAGCTGTGCTGTCGCCGGGGGTTGGAGTCGGGGATCAGAGGGAAGCCCCTCCTCTCTCATCGCCTCCCTCTCACCAGCAGAAGTGTTGGCCAGTGTCTCAAGTGTTTTGTTAGAAATAATTCAACACTCATCTTTCCCACACTCCCAACTATTGACTGAGAATAACATTTTAGTTCCTCACAGAGAATTTGCGACATCATATTTTATCTTCTTTGAGCAAATTACGGGAAATCTTAAGTACTCCCTGTACAAGATCTCTATTTTCTCCAGCTTATGCATATATGCTAATTGGGACTGTCTATAGGTGAAAACATTCTTCAGCCAAAATGTTATTAACAACTTTGAGACACTTTTTTTTTTTTTTTACAACAGCATTTTTGTAAGGCTTCACACAGATGCGCTCTGAAAAGGACCACATTTCTGATTGGGCAAGATCACACTCAATGGCAGCTGGTTCATTTGCTTCTCAAGATGACAGATGGCAAAACACAAACACAAAAAGAGAGAGCCATGATTGAGTAATGAGAATGCCTGCCACAATAAGGAAACTACTTTTCTCACTTTTCCCGATAAACATTTGTTTTGCTCTGTGAATTCAAAAGATGGAGGAAAAAAAACCTCTAGCATAAAATAAAAATGATCTTAAATACATGTTTACAATAATGTGTTGTCACGTGTATAAATGATTGAGCCATATGCATTTTAAATATTTCAATGACATTTTGATCGTGTTGCAGTCAACTTAATCTCTTGTACATGTTTAACTTAAATAGGCTTTTAACTGATTTGAAATGAGAGCTGGAAAAACTTGACTTTGTGACATTTGATTACAGAAGTTGGTTTATGAGTATAATTTCTTTATTTAATGTCGGCAAGAGTTACTGGGGTGCTGGCCAGTGTTTTGCCCCGCAGATGGGCAGCAGTGTTTGTGAACACCAGTCTGGCAGTTGGCAGGGATTGAGGTTGGGGGGGGGGATGGGCAGATTGCAATGGCACATGCTCCAATTCAAATTATCCCTGGACCCATGCAGCAGTGGAGGACCTGCTGGGGCCCAGGGTGGCATTCATTATAGCCAGACACAAGCAGGTTTTGGTCAGCCCCTCCGTCATGACGCCAGCCCTAAAAGCATCAAACCTGGACACTAGTCACGTTTCAACCACTCTTGCAATTATTTTCCCAAACAACCCCCTAAAACTGAATTTTCAACCACAAATTATCAGCAAGCTGATCAAAAATAACTGTCAAAAACTACATGCAAGGAAGATGTTGGATATTATAAATGTGGGAAACTGGAATTGAAAAGCACAGGTCAATTGAAAACATCAAGGCAATGAGAGAAAAAGCGAAATGACAAGACTATTAACGTGTATTAAATGAATGCAAATCAAATTAGACATCAAATATGTCTCTACAGGGGTGATGCGTTTTCATTTGAGATCTTTTAAAAGCTGCCTCTGCAGCACTGTATGTGTTTATAATCTGATGGGAAGTCACCAATTATCTCTCTAATTAAATCTGTATTACTGCATGAAAAATCAGGCTTTTTTTCTGGCAATTCTAATGCCACTAAGGAGTGGAACAAGTCTGAAAACTGAAGATTTAATGATCTACAGTACATTATTGCTATAACAACTATGGGCTTGGTGAAGTTAATTAACTGATTAAGGGGTGTTAGTGTGTAATATCCCCTTATGGCCCAGGGTAAAAAAAAATTGACCAGTGCTGGAAAGTGTTGTGTCTGTGATAAAAAAAAAAAAAAAAGTATTTACTATTATTTTGATCAATGAGATTTAAGCATAATACTTCAAATCAATGGAAGTTTAAAAAAGCCCATAGGGCGCTGATGTTAATAGGGATGTTACCAACAACAACAAAACATAATAAATAATAAAAACAGAGTGTTATGTTGCCTACAGTGCTCTTATCTCATCTGTGAACGTGTAGATGAGGGGGTGGGGGGGTTAAATTGACAATATCTTTGTAGGAGCGCACTAAAGGGGCGACGGTCCGCTCCACTACACTGAAGTAGGGATGTCTACAGTGAAGAAGAAGAAGGGGGAGGGTACCACTTTGTCACAGGCTGCTATGTAGATTAACCTTTCAATTAGTTGTTATCAGGTCCTCTCCATGTCTCGGCGCAAGCTTTCCAGCCTTCGTTTAAACACGTCAAAATCTCTCCAATTCGCTCGGATATGTCGCTTCACATGTCTCCTTCGACGCGATAATGAAGAGGAGTATTCGAGGGGGGGCAAACTTGAAGAGGTAAACTATACCAGCAAATATTTACGGTAGCTTGTGCTCTTTTTTTTTTCTTCTTCTTTTCTTTACTTAGATATGTTCGTCTTTGCATGAAACTTGCACGAAAGCGTTTTATTTCATACTTTGTCTCTGTCCGGTTTTTGTGCAACGTGTAACTAAACGGTGTGTTTTTAATCCGGTGAGGGTTGTGTATCATTTCTTAATATAAAATGTAAAAAAAAAAAAAAAAAAGAAAGAAAAAATGCGAGCGGAGCTGAAGAAGCTGAGAAATGGAGAACCAGCAGCGACACATGATTGAGAAGCAGCTGCCGTGTTAACTTGTATTCCCCGCTGAACATCTCCGCTTTCCCCTCCGGGGCTCACTATTTGTCCTCATTGGAGATATTTGATAGTTAATGGTGATAAAGAGGTCATGCCATCATTGCGCGGCGCAGCACGGGACGTTAATAATTCCGCTTACAGATGCAGAGCGAAGCAGTGAAGCCACTTTCTTTTCTTTTTTTTAGCATAGCGGAAGGTGCATTTACAACCCCACAATTCACCGTCAACGCAGTTTAAACGTTAAATATCAAGAGAATTACAGTTCCTCTCGGGCAAATAATGAAAAGCAATGGAGATAAAAAGAGGTGGAAAGACGATAGCCTGGGCACATTTTCCCTGCAGGAGTGTTGGAATATGCAGTTTTTTTTTTTCAAATTAATTTATTATTTTTTTTATATTTTCTTAATAAAGTGTGTTTCACTTTAAATCCCGCTTTACAGCCTTTGCAGGTTTTTATGCAAACAAATGACAGATTTAACAAACAGCCAATTAAAGTCTAAAACGATCCAAATCACTTTCAAGTGTAACCAACTGTTTCAAGGAGGACTCTGAGTAAAGGTGGGCCGGCGTCAAACACCGCTCACCAGCCCCGATACTCACCTCCTGTAATTACCATTTAGCCCGTTCACGCCTGTTATAGCGGATTTGTGACTTAATAACAACCCGTCTCCACGGTTGTACCCTGAAAGTTCAGATTTTATTAGTGTTAGAGGTGAATTGTATCAGTTCCTCACCGGCGGCACCTTAAGAGGCGGGCCGGCCAGTGAAGTGACAGATCACACAGCCAGTGCCGCGCCGCGCACACGCCAAGATTGACATGTGCTTTATCAAACCAGAAATCAGATCTTGTCTTTACAGCCAATATTGAAGTTGCTGGGGGAGGGCGCATTAGTGTTAGGTGAGGTTTAATGAGACTCCATTGGATTGTAATCAGCGTCATGTCGGATTCATGTAAACTACAACATTGTAACAAAATGGCGACTGTTTAGGTGACATCAGTAAAAGGCTGTCATTTATCGGGCTCGGCTGCAACAAACTCCGGGGGCTCGTTACGCACTTATAACCGGTGTGTGTGGCTGGTGTGAGCGGATGTGTGTCGGCTGGAGCCGCGTCCCTGCCCCGGGCGGCTCGACGGCAGCTGTCAAGAAGTGAGCATTGATTCTGTGGAGCTGGACGTCGAGCTGTCACAAAGTGTGGCGGTTTCACTAACGCTTAAACTTCACGTCTGCCTTCTTCTTTTATTTTTATTTTTTATTTTTTATTTTTTTTCTAAATTGTGTTTTACTCAGTTTGGGAGAGTTACGTGGTTAACGTGTGATTTTTTTTTTTTTTTTTCATTTTTTTTTTTTTTTGGGATGTGACGTGCAGCAGAAATAAATGCAAACTTAACAGACATTTTTTTTTGTTTTTGTTTTCTCCCCCACTTCGGTTTCTGAAACCGAAAATATGTATCGCTCGACGCAGACTTGTTTGCACTTTGTAGAAGTACGTAGGAAGTTTGTAGTCGCCACTCGTAGTGAGGAGGAAAACTTGCTGTTCTGTTCTGTTCTTGGAGGATAGTGTCTTTTTTTGAATTGGACATCTGTGTTGTTGGTGTGTGGATTATGGTGTCAGACTGTGGATTAAGTCACTCTGATTTCTTTAGCAGCCTGTCATCTGTTTTTATCCATCTGTTTGTCATGTTTTAGCACATCTTTAAAGTCCTGCAGTCCTTTAACATAGCCTTTTTATACCCACAATACCGTTAAAATGCTGAATATTATGTGAATAAACTGTTGATTTGAGATTAATTTTGATTCTTTCTTCTCTTTCCAGGTTTAATCTGGGATTGTAATCAATACAGTCCCAGGTCAGCTGATCAGTACCATTGTGGAGTTTACTAATGTCAGCTTTTCCTCAAGTTCACCCAGGATTAAGAAGACATTTGTGGATGCTGTTGTGGAACATAACTTCTCAACCTTGTTAAGGATGTGGATGTATCCAGCTTTCATCTGCAGAAAGGGGGAATCTTTATGGATCACGTTTTTGTGAGGCTAATTGTTCAACCATGGTAAAACTTGCAAACCCTCTCTACACGGAGTGGATTCTTGAAGCAATACAGAAAATCAAAAGGCAAAAGCAAAGGCCATCGGAGGAGAGAATTTGTCATGCAGTGGCCACATCGCACGGACTGGACAAGAAGACCGTCCTCGAGCAGTTGGAATTAAGTGTTCTTGATGGCTCTATCCTCAAGGTTACAAATAAGGGAAGCGCCTCCTACAAGGACCCGGGACATCCTGGGAGACTTGGATCAGGCTTACCTGTACATGCACCTGTGCCGTCAAAGGAATCTATATGGAATTCAAGTGATTTGCGCCTTATTGATTGGAATAAATTACTCAAGAGGGCCATCGAGGGCCTGGATGATACCCATGGCTCTTCTCTGAAAAACATCGAGAGGTACCTGAGGAATCAAGATGACCTCTCAAACATTGTTGATAACCCTGCTTTCCGGCAGAGGTTGCGGCTGGCGGCTAAGCGGTCGGTCAACAACGGCAGGTTGTTAAAAAATGGCCCGCGTTATAGGCTCATCCATGGCATTGTGGAAGGAAGGAGCTCCAGGTGTCTAAGTGCTTCTTCCTTGCTCCTGCCATCAGTGACGTCCCTCCCCCATGAACGAGACCAGGTATGCACACCTTGGCCTCTACTTCCTAATGCTTCGCAACATGCTGCTTTCCAATGCATAGTGGTCTTTATGTCCAATGTCTTGTGCTATAACCCCCCAAAATGATTTATGAGTCAATGAGTCAAATTGACTGATTGATTTCAGTGTTACGGGCTTGATCTATTTTGAAAACAAGTTAGGATGCTTTGGAAATTCCAAGGAAGCATTTGTGTATCTCCATCAAGTCGGAAGGATGAAAGTTTGGGCTTCCACTAAGTAGAATATGCTTAATGGGAATGTAACTACTGTGGTTTTAATCTTTGGGAATTAAGCCCAGGAGGTCAAAAACATCGCCATCTAGAGTCCAGCCCTTAAATGCAGTGATGCTGGTGGTTTCCATAATAAGAGCTTGGATAATCAGAAAGTCATGCTGACAGTGTGTGGTAGGCAGTCTGCTGTGGGCTTCCCACAGGTTATGTAACTCTAGCCTAATGACCTTAGAGGATGTGGCCAGCTGTCTTGTGAGTTGCAAAGCATTATTGAACAGAACTTGGGTATTTTATTGGTAATTTGCAAGGGCATGAGAATGTGTTGAGAGAGGAAGATAGAACTTTCTCAGACTGCCTGCAGCTGTCTTTTGACTTCTGTGCGAAACCAAGATGGCCCAGAGAGGAAATAAAACCATGTAAACAAACTTCCAGGTTGCATTGATTCGGCTGCTTATGTCACTTCAGAGGTGTTACATAGTTTTCAGAGATTGTGTTTCTGCCACCGGTGTTTTAATATATTACACACACTGTAGGCAAATGTCTCGGGAATGACAGCACTTGCAGTGAAGTTTTCAAAGACAGTGTCAAGTTCAGGAGAGTGTTTGATGGAAAATAGCTGTCATTGCACTTTCAGTGCAGTTTTGAGTCTTCTAAGTAGTTTATTGTGCATGTTTGGGTTTTCTTTTTTGTTCCCCTCTCAGGTTGTGTCGAAGCTTATCAAGATTAATTGTGGCATCATAGTTTATGCACAAGTTATGACACTGAAGTAGTGAGCAGTATGAACCATTACAGATGTCACTTTGCCCCTCACCAGTTTCACAGTGAATAACCAGGAAGCGACACCTTGATACTGCAGCCACTACTGTGACTGTGACTGTGGTCATGCCAAAAGTGAAACTGAGAACTGTTTAGAGACACGGTGTCCTGCAATGGTTCTCATAGCTGAGGAAGGGCTGTTTTCCATTTGGAACATTTCAACCTATTGCTCCCAGCTTGATGACATCACCTCCTCATTTCAGGTTAACATTCACTTCAAAGAATGAGACATCTCTGCCTGCTTACTTGTGAAGGCACAATGAAAGTGTGTGCACTGAGAATAAGAGATACTTTGAGGTTAAAAAAGAAGAAAAAAAAGAGCAGTCTTGGTTTAGAGTTTATTAGATACTGAAGAGACTCTGGCAGGAACAAAGGCAAGGAATGAGAGGGGTTTTTTTTGTTTTTTTTCCTGCTGTGTTATGCAACCACTTGAGCTTGCTCTCTCTCTCTCTCTCTCTACCAGCAGTTTTCTAATAGGACCCCACCCCCTCACTCAGGACAGCCTGCTCTTTTGAAGCAGCATAATTTCCTGTAATGCACTTAATTTAGAATCCCCGAGAAAATCATAAGCATCTCTTCAGCTGTGTTTGTCTTTGTATTTTTCACATTTCTGCCCTGCACAGATTGCAAGTTGCTATTGATTAAAAAAAACAGACCTAAAAATAGTCCTGATGGAATTTAATCCAGTTCCAGGATCAGACATTATAGCTCAGTCTTTGGAGAGTGTGTTGAAAGGCTTATTAAGACTTGGTGTTTTAAGCAATAACTTCACATCAACAGCAATATTTAGAGGTTACACATGAGCACTGTCTGAATTTATTGTTTTTAATCACTTTTATTCATATTAAGTTTGCAAAAAAATCATATTTCTCACTTTTCTTGAAGCCTATGATAAAAATCATCACATATAGTTCTAGTTCCCTTCATAGAATAAATGTCATTTACCTTTCGATAAGTGTTTAACTATAAACTTTATTCCATCCAGGTAACAAACATTTGGATAATATTATTTTTCTATTAATCAACTTTTGCCTTTAAACTAGCAAAGTGGTGAAAAATGCACATCACAATATTTAAAATTCCAAGATCTTGTATTCAGATTTCTTTGTTTTTTTTATTATCCAATATAATCCAAATATCCATTGTTGCATGAAACAGAAATCATCACAAAATGTCAAGAACTGCGTGGAATAATTATTAGAAAGTCTTTTAACAAGAATGTGTGCAGTTATAGATCTCACCATCCACCATCTGAGTGAAATTCATTTTCCATTTTCTTCCACAATAAGAGAAGTTTACTCATTACCTTCTGAGTAGTGTAGCCTCATTACACGTTGAAGTTATTGTGGTTTAATGTCAGAACTGACAGCTTTGTTAGTAGCTTCTAATGCCAGTGCACTCGTTTAAATATTGACCTGGCAGGTTGGAAAGTAAAGCAATCACCAATGTGCCAGTGAACTACTTCCCCCTCACGTAACAACTAATTGATACAAACAGGGACAATGACACCTTCTGTTTACTTGCCACACTTCTCTCTGGGGTTCATTTGGATGGTGTGGCAGATTGAAAGGATGCTCATGCCTTGTGTTTGTTGGTAAAGGGGGAGAACAACCTTTAATTCATCTGAAGGCCATCTGGAGGTCAGCACCAGTGGTGATTTGGAAGATGCAAATTTGGTTTAGCTCAGGATGCTGATCAGCGTCATAGAAACCAGGAACTAATTATGGCCCTCCCCAGAGTGCCATCCGAAGCTCCAGTCAATTGGTGAGGCCTCAGTGTGTAAACTGATGATGAGGTTGGTTATTTATGGTCACACCCTGTGAGTGTTATTTTCCGTTAAGAACTTCCTCTGAGCACTCTGTTTGTTGCTCCTCTTGAGGCTTTTGTATTTGATGTCATTTTTGTAATGAACTGCATGAAAGCCACGTCACATCTGTCTGGGTTTAGTCTGGTCCTGATTTCAACCTAAGATTTGTAACTTTAACTGGCTGTTGCATGAAGTCATGTCATTTAGTCTCCCCTGCTCCTCCTGTTGAAGTCATCCTCCTGTCATCCTGAGTGATCAACGGGGAAATCCTCTTAAACTTGAGCTCATATTTCACTTCTTCTGAACTCAACCATAAGCCCTTAAATGACTGTTTGTTCTTAGACTTGCAACATTTACAGTGGATCATAGCAGTAACAATGAGAGCATGTTATATCAGTGAGGTAATTTGATTACATGCTAGTTAATCCTTTCAGACCGGAGTGCAAGCTTTAAGAATTGGATTAAACCCTTAAACTACGATTACCAAGCTCGCTTACACATTCAGATGTAATGGATAAAGGAGGTGAATCTCAAATGCAGTATATCTCTTAGGATGAGCTTAATTTATTATTCCCTTCAAGTCAGTGTGAGAACTCACTTCTTTTTCCAGTCTCTTGAGATTCTGCTTACAGTTAATTTAATAAATCCACACACTGGTTTTACTGTTTTGCCTCAACCAGTAATATCATTACAATAATCTAAAAAACATTCAGCTAAATAATCCATCAAAAAACCTAAAGGGCCTTGAGGCTCATATGAACTGGTCTGTTATCGTCACTTTAACAGTTTGTTTTTGTATGTGTTCCCACGTAGCTCCGGGTTGACCCCATCCCAATATGCAGTTTCTGTCTTGGAACAAAAGAGTCAAATCGGGACAAGCGGCCGGAAGAGCTGCTATCCTGTGCAGACTGTGGAAGCAGCGGTAAGTGGCCCTCTGTAACACTTCAGCCACTGGATATTCTCACCAGCCATAACATGCCGCAAAAAACACTAAACCGTTCAAGCAACTGAACTATTAGATAATACCAAAAGTTTAAATATATATGAGCAATGAAGGTGGACACTTTTTTATGGCAGTATCAAACACATTTTTATTTATTTATTTTTTTTTTATGTCAACATTGGCCATGATGTCATACACGTTTGACATATGTTCATAGATTTATTACAAATAATAACAGAGGAAAACTTGTCTCAGGAGGGAAATGCACGAACATTCAAATAATTTGTCTGCCTTGGTTTTAGATTCTTGGTTCAGTGTGCTTTCAAGTAAACATAAAAAAAAAGATATTGGCCAAGTTAATGCTATTACATAAAGACACTTTAATGCTGAAATGCTGGATTGTCAATCAGATGAAAACAACTTGAAAATAAATACAGAATTTTACTAACAGCCTTTCAGAAGAATGCAATCTGTATATACTATCAAGTATAATATACATCCAGTTAAACCTCCACATTAAGGCGAATGCAGTTAGTCATAAAGAAATCTATTGTGCCATTAAGACCAACATTGCAATGTCAGTGGTCAAACTGCACAAGGTAAGGCTGTTTTTTTTGTTTTGTCTGTAAACTGACTGGTTGGTTGTGTTCATGTTCAGTTAGAGTCCTACGATGTAGCGGGTTGCTTGACCCATTTACTTTGAGCTGAGAAGCCATACTGTAGGTTATGGCGGTATAGGAAAGTGGAATAAAAGGTGCAGTGTTAGCTAAGACATTTGTCAACACCTATAAAATTACACGTTGTCTGTCAGCTTTAAAGACTAACATTGACTGTGTTGTACTAGATTTAAAACAACTGATGCAATACTGGAACTATTTCTGCAGCTGGAACTATTTCTGTTCCAGTTGCATGAGCACATAGACATCAGATTGTTCTTCCTATTGCTGTTTGGATTTGTAGATGCATTTGATTGATTGTAATGTTATTACATTTTTTCTTGCCTCTAAGCTTTGACATCATGTACTGCATTTTTCTGAAATTCAGTTGTTCAAATCATTGAATACCTCAAAAAAAGTATTTCCAAAAACCCCCTAATATAGCAAGAAATGTTGAAGGTAAAATACTATACATATGAAAGATATTTCTACAGCTTTCTCATTCAAGTGCACAATTCACAGCTCTCAACATCAGCTAAGCAGATGTTGAATGCTTTCTCCACATTTTCCACTTTTTTAAAGTTTTTGTTAAAAGACTAATCTTCAAATTAAGTGGCTAAGGAATTTAAACAGCTTTTTAACCCACATAGGGGCAAATGCACCAAGTGACCATTTGAATCCGAAATCAATGAAGTCCCTTTCAGTCGGGTCTGATTCTGTCATACAGCAGTTATAGCAGCACAAACATCAGCCACTTTCCTGCTGCAGATTGCCATTTCCTTCAGTGTTCTTTTGTTCCAGAGAAAACTGCCCATAAAATTACCTCTACCAAGGAGTCATTTATGTCTGAACAATTATTTTAAATGCCGTAAGGAATTGTTCTCCCGGTGACATTTTTTATAGCTCAAATTTGACTAAGTAGCGTCGAGGTGGTTTTCATTAACCACTTGTAGTGTACACAAATTGTGCTCTCACTGTAAAACAGCTGTTTTACAACCATGAGAGGGAGTCGGGTGAGGGAAAAGGCAAGCTTTTACATGACTTTCATGGATCGGCTTCCATTAGAAAGAGTGCCGCTACTGTTTCTGCCTCATTAAGATCAAATTATCTGTAATTAGCAGCTCAGATGTTTGATCATACTGTTTTTAGACACAAGTTGTGGTGAGGAGAGAAAGTGGTGTGGACACACAGCCCCACCATTGTTTTTAATGATGTAATGTGTTAATATTTAACTTTACTGCGTGAAAAGATGGAAAACATTATCTCTAGCTCGTTTAGTGAGTCACTGCTGGCAGAAATGGGTCATGCTCTTATGTATTTTGTTTTTTTTTTATTATTGCTTCTGAAGGGCATCCATCATGTCTGAAGTTTTCCCCTGAATTAACCTCTAATGTGAAGAGATTACGGTGGCAGTGTATTGAATGCAAAACCTGCAGTTCCTGTCGAATACAGGGGAAAAATGCTGTGAGTATAATACAGACATATTAAAGCACCACTTTCAATGTTGTTGGCTTGTAGGTAGAGATCCCATTTTGTGCATCCCTAAGGATTTGTTGAGATTTGTATAGCCTCTCATGTGCACAATCAGGCTTATATATTGAAAAACACTTAAAATAACGGGGGTGTTACATGTATGCAACTGGGACATCCCTTACACATGCCTGCTGTTCCCTTTCAGGATGAGATGCTGTTCTGTGATTCATGTGATCGGGGCTTTCACATGGAATGCTGCGATCCTCCGCTTTCAAGAATGCCAAAAGGTGAGGTGTTTCCACTGTCTGGCTTTTCTGTTTCCCCTTCTGCTGTCAATTCAAAGCCATTTTCTTCACAAACAGCCGTTTGGCGCTGTCACTCAGCACACAGAGAAGCAGCGGCATATTAGGGGCTTTGTATGCATATCACATTATTCCAGCATCCCGGGGGAGATTTGCTATCTTTACAGCTCTGACCCCGCAGCGAGGTTCTTAATGATAGCGCACGTACTGTAGTAGGATCCTTGGCAAGCAGTTCATACTAGTCACATAGTTAGCTCAACAAGCTGACATGAAGTCTATTTCGCTGGATGGAGAATTGACCCTGTGTTTTTCTTATAGATTTTCGCTTTGTGCTGAGTAATTGACTGTCATTGTGAGCTGGTGCGATTCTTGCCAGAGCTTTGTATTAAAGGAAATGTTTCAAATGAATGTACTGTATGTCCTCTGAATTGATGAACCCACCCAAACGGTGCTCTTTGTGTTTGGACACACTCCAGGAACCTGGATCTGCCAAGTCTGCAGGCCAAAGGAGAATGGAAAGAAGCTGCTGCACAAAAAGGCCGATCAGATCAAACGTCGATATGCAAAGCCAATCGGAAGGCCCAGAAATAAGCTCAAACAAAGAATGTAAGTGTGTGGTAATAAGAAGTTTTTATATCTGCTCTGCAAGTTATGTAGGGTGAATCTAAGATTATCATACACTTTTCAGTATTTAGAATTAAAACTTTATAGTAGTGATGCACCGATTGTTCGGTAACTGAAATTGTTCGGCCGAAAATGGCAAAAAAAACACTTTCGGTGTTCGGTGGAATAAGTGGGGGAAAAAACCAAACAATTAATAACGGCGTTGTAAAATAAGGAAATAGACTGGCCGCTCGGTCCCGTAACGTTGCGCACTACATAAATTGTTGGCCAACCAAAAACTAACCCCATAAGAATTTTACCTAACATTCACCAGGAGGTGGAACCAAAACAACATAATGCTGGGAAATTAAAACATTTTCATTTTTTTATGTTCAATAAATATTTTGTACCTTGTAATTTTGTAAAAAATATTTTTTTCTTTGAAAAGCATGCCTAAATCAAATGTATTTGATTTATGCAATGGTGAAAAAATTGGCAAAATAAATGAAAAACTGCTGAAGAACCATGTTCGGTATTGTTCGGTATTCGGCCAAGTGTTTATTATTATTTTCGGTTTCGGTTTCGGCCACAAATTTTCATTTCGGTGCATCACTACTTTATAGCTTGTATATGTACAGTAAAAACATTTAATATGCTCTGTTATTTATAGGTATAAATGCAGTTAAAAGCTCCAGTGGATGTAGTATATAAAAGCATAAAAATACAAAAAACAAACATGGTTCGAGTGCAAAACAAGCACATATATATGAGTTTACCTTCTACAAGAAACTTTTTTTTTTCCTGTCCTGGTAGGTCAATAACCAGTGGTGATGGCTCCACGGTAGCACTTGGAGGAAGGGGGTCACCTGGTAGGGGTCAAAAGATTACCGTCTGTTCCACACCTTCATCTGGTCATGCTGCATCTGTGAAGGACGCCAGAGACAGATTGGCTGTTGCAGAACCTTTTTGTGTGGTCAACGCCACCCAATTCACCACTTCCCCTCCCACCACCACTCCCTCCCTCACGCCCACCTCCACCCCAGCCACACTCACTGTTAACAAGAAAACCAAAGGGCTTATTGATGGGCTTTCCAAATTCTTTACTCCTTCTCCTGTGGGCCGTCGCTCGCGAGCTTTAACCCTAGAGTCGCACTGCAGACAGTCACACTCTAGAGACGAGGGTCTGCCCAAACTGTCCAAGCCGCCAGAGCCATTTGCCTTTACTGCTGACGCCTCTCAAAAGATAACCCCTTCATCCTCTGCACTTCTTCCCACTTCCACGTTGCCAGGACTCAGCCCCCCTGCGCAGGTGTCCAGCAGCTCCACCTCTGCTAACTCACCTCAGAGCTCTTCCAGCCAGTCTAGTGTTCCTTCCCTGAGTAGTCTCTGCAGTAGCAGCCAACTTAAGGGACTTTTTGACGGACTCTCTCACATTTACACTACTCAGGGACAGTCACGGAAAAAGAGACCACCAAGCTACGCACCACCTAAGCGCATGCCCCAAAAGCAGGATTTGTCCAAAATGGGGCCCCAGTGCCTTGGAAAGAATGAGTATAATAAAAATAGGTTACACTCCACATCTGCTGGGCCAGGCCGACCCAGAGGACACCCATTTAAGATGGTCAGTCATTTCAAACGTAACCCTTTCCTTAAAAAGCACAGGACACTAGGCAGGCTGAGGTATAAAGTGAGCCCTCAGAAGGGAGCCCCCTCACCAGGAAAGGGAGACTTGACAGACGGAAGAATTAAGCCTGAGAATAATGATGGTAAGCAAGGCTCAAAATTCCAGCCAAGACCTGCGTCTCCACACCTATAAGCTTCTTCTTATGTTTTTAAGCTTGACACTCGCCGTTATTTTTTTATTTAATTTTTTTTTTTCCCCTCGACTAATCTTTTTTCTTTTGAGAAGAAACGCTAAACATTCTAACAGGCTACTAATACTGTTTTTTTTTTTTTTTCCTTTTTAGTTTATTAACAGTTTCGTTGCGTTTTGACTTGGCTGCGAAGTGTCCGTGGCTTCCATCCACTCGCCCGTTGGCTTTTTGTCATAATGCATGGCCCACTAACTCCCTCATGTTGCTCCTTGCTCTGTCTTTGACCCTCTGTAGTAGTGCAGGCATTATGATCACTGTATAGTAGAAACTTTAGTCACATTGCGCTTTTTTCCTCATCCCACCCTCCACTCTTGAAATCTCTGTTTCCTCTCAAACCTCACTTCCCATGATCATTAAACAACCCAGTGATTCACCCACCCAAGTTGACTCAGAGCTGACAAGTTGATTACACCCAGAGGTGCACTAACCCTTACATTTCACTGTCTTCAGGAATGAAGTTGCAGTTCAGATGGGGATACATGTTTTAAGAAGTTCTAAACAATATCCTACACAAGCTCTTGAGTACTGGAGCGACACATATTCATAAATATGCTGATGACACATCACTTCCACATGTAACGGGGTTTTGTTTTGGTGGTTAAGTCATGGTGTTGATGTCTTTCATAAAATTCCTGCCTGCCTTCCAACATCAGTTGCTTTTCATTCGCTCCCTTCACTTGCATCTGCTTCTGAATTTATGGGAAACTCTTGGTGGATGACTAAGCACATGAAAGCAGTTACGCAATTAGAGTGATTTAGTTTCATTTCATTACATTAGGGATTTTCATATAAACATGCAAAGATGATACATTATGAAATTCCTCAAAGACACAGCCTCAAACAGTCTCAGCAGCAGTACCCACTCTATAAGCGCATTTGCATAGAATGCAGGCACTTATTAGATTATTTAGCTGCTGCTGCTTCATGCAGACTGCTGTGGATGTGCTGTCTCGCGTGTTTGACGTTGTACTATTTTGCCTGTTAACAGGCCACAACAAGGAGCTGCATGTGAAGCAGGAGGCCCGGGCAGACTTTGTGGCAATGTTCAGAGACCATGTCACAGAGGAGGACATTGAGACGTTCACACGTGTTCAGGAACTCTCTGCTCAGGTAAAGGAAGTGGGGTGTTAAAGGTCAAACCTGAAGTAGATGTTTGCCACTTTGTTCCCATGCACAAGGATATTCTAGGACAAGACCATGAAAATGAGACAATTTTGACTTGCGCATTTGTTTTGCTTGAGAAATTATTTGTATAGCTTTTGTTTTTTGTAATATATCCCTACGGCAGATGTTTAATCAATAGGAACACAACTCTGCTATGTTAATTTGTAATCCTGATTTATTATTTCAGTCCTCTGATATCATCAAAGATCAGTGTAATAATCATTTATCTCGCAGCCTTTATTCCCTTTTCTTCTTCATCGTAGCTTGGGATTTTGAGTAAACTTCCAGAGCAAAGTAACAAAATATCACTCATCCTTTTCTGTTGGCTTTAACCAATTTATTGATTTTACCCGAGATGGTTTCTTATTTTTAATAATCATGAATAATGATACATTTTTAGTAACACAATGGTAGATAGAGAGAAATCCATGATTCAGACACATTATCAGGAAGAGTAATCAAAAACTCTAAAACTTTGTGGTATCTTACATGGCAGTTGTCAACCATAGTGTTTTTGTGACTTGTGATAAGAGACCCTGTTAGGTATTTATTTTTTTTATTTTTGAATGAATGAATGGTTTATTTCGGTTACATTACATTATTTGCAATTCAAACTGTGTGTGTGTGTGTGTAAATGACAAAACACTTTCATACAAGTTTACACTCATCAGTTTCACACAAAAAATAATAATAAACTCTGTAACCGAAAAAGGAATAGGCTGAAGCCAAAGCTTATATTTGCCTACCCTGTACTTTCCAACAGAAAACCCAGATTATCTGCAATATGAAAAGAAACAGAAAGAGAAATTTCCCTTTTAAATTGTTCTGCTTAACCAAATTATACTCCAATCATTTAGGATTGTAATCCTTAATTATTTTACTTTTCAATATTTTTTGAAAATTCAACAGAGATTTACACAGTTTCACTTCATCACTAAGTTGATTCTATAATTTGACTCCCAAAAATGAAACACATCTATATTTTTTTTTTTTATTTTAGCAAATTTTTACTGAGTTGTTAAATTTATCACTTTGCATTTGTAAAATCTTTTCACAGAAAACGGGATCACTGATGAACACAGACTCCATTCGATGTCCTGCTGTCATTGAATTCGGAAACTATGAGATTCAAACCTGGTACTCATCACCATACCCACCGGAATATTCCAGGTAATCTTTGTTGACCCCAAATAACACCATTTTCTTTGTCACTAGATTTGCATTAACTTGTAAAGTCTATCATAAAACCTCTCATATTGAAGTTCCAAACCATAGCTCTCCCTTTTGTTTTCACCAGATTACAAAAGCTTTATCTGTGTGAGTTCTGCCTGAAGTACATGAGAAGCATAAACATTCTCCAGAGACACACAAAGAAGTGTGGCTGGTTCCATCCACCAGCCAATGAAATCTACAGAAACGACAACCTTTCCGTATTTGAGGTCAGCTTTCCTTTACAGCAATAAAGCAATAACTGCATGGGCTCTCACCACTGAATAGGCTCTGTGAGGAGGAGGAGGGGGGAAAATGGGAACTGTTTGAACACTGTCCCCTTGCTCTTTTTATTCCGTGTTTAGGTTGATGGAAATGTCAGCAAACTATTCTGCCAAAACCTCTGCCTGTTAGCCAAGCTTTTCCTGGATCACAAAACCTTGTATTATGATGTGGAGCCTTTCCTTTTCTACATACTTACAAAGAATGATGAGAAAGGTTGTCATCTTGTGGGCTATTTCTCCAAGGTATGAATTACACACTGATTTTATAGGAAACCAAGGAATACTGCTCATCATTTTTGAAAGCCGATACTAATATGGAAAGACCTCACTCAAATGTGTGTAATTTTGTGAAAAGGATTTCATCTTTATACACATAACAGTGACTAGATGACGAGGTTATTAATCTGATAAGTCAAGCAGAGCAGCTCCAGCCTTTCACATGTGGGGATTGGAAGCTTTTCTTGGTTTGCTTGATTGTAAATGAATAATTTGTAATTAATGACAAACAAGTATCAACATTTTCTGATGAGCTACTACAGATTTATCAAGCTGATAATGACAGTTATCGTTAAATGCATTCCTAATTCTTACACAGTGAGACTCAAAGTGAGAATCAGTGAGGTGTGTATGTGTGTGTGTGTGCGTGTGTGTGTGTGTGTGTCTGTGTGTGTGCGTGCGTGTGCTGGGCATGTGCACAGCTTAAGACAAGGACAATGGCAGGTGCAGTAAATTGCCAGCTTCAGCAGAGCTCTGACATACTTGATCTGTTTCTCCTTCCCTCAGGAAAAGCTTTGCCAGCAGAAGTACAATGTCTCCTGCATAATGATCATGCCTCAGTACCAAAGGCAAGGATTTGGAAGGTTCCTTATTGATTTCAGTAAGTTCCTTCATGCTTTTTAGACCTCCAAATAATTCTTTTTCATTGGTCTTCACAAGCGATTTCTGATTAAAATGAGGATTTGTGGCTCATGGCAAGGTGCTGTTATTTTGTTACGGCTTTGAAGGGCTCTAATCAACAACTTTCAGATACCGTTCTTAACCAGTCACCAATGATTGGGAGCTAGAAACAACACATAGTGGATAGATGTATTATCTGATGGCTGGCTATGTTTCACTTTAGTATTGTTTAACAAGCCTCTATAGAAAATACCCCCAGCTCTCTGTCCTTGACCTGTTATGAGACTTAGATGTTGCTTCTATGTTTTAGTGTTGTAAATGCTGCACATACAATATTTATAGCTTTGAGGTCCACTTAGGAAAACACTTGCTGCCTTGAGTGGATTTCTGTGTTTAGGCAGGCAGCTTTTTTTTGTTGTTGTCATTGTGGACATTTTTATTATTTTCAGGAGTTTGTTTCATTGTGTTTGATTCATTTCACCGTGTGTGTGTGTTTGGAAGAGAAGAAAAACGTGAGCGCAGGGAAGGTGGGCGATAATGGAGCATTTGATTTCCTGTTCACTTTGGGAACCATTGAGACACAGATGCGAGAGGATCTGTGATATTGAGAGTGTGCTGATAACAAAGACGGGGATTAAGGGAGGTTGAACACAGCTGAGTTCTGAGCTCTTTGAAGGCTTTATTGGAAAATGTAGCTTTGGAGCTGGAAGTTGTTTAGATTAAGATTTTCTGTTATATTGGACTGTGTGAGAGGAACACTGTCTCAGGTAGCGCCTGGGCGAACTCTGTTGGTATATGTGTCTCTGTTTAAAAAGTTATTTTAAATAATAATTCAGAGATCTGAGAGTTGTAAGTAGGGCTGTGCAATGAATCGATTTTAAATCTAAATCGGATTTATTATTCAAGACGATGTTAAAAAAAGGAAAATCAGAAAATCGATTTTCCTTTTTTGTATCTGTCTGCATTACAGACGGAGCTCATCTAGTCATCTTTGTTTGGTCAAGAAAATTGTAAATGTTATCACTTTACTAAACTCAAGGAGGATTTACAGTATCTTTCAATTGCACTTCATCCCCAAATGGGAAATTTGTTTGCTATTTTTCTTTAAAAATAAAGATAAAATATTTGAAACAATATATTCCATTGTCTTTTGTAGTTTTACCAAAAAAATCGAAATCGAAAATCGGGTTTTCAGAGAAAAAAATCGAGATTTTATTTTCGTCCAAAATCGCCCAGCCCTAGTTGTTAGTTATGACACAGAATACAAGTGCTTTGTCTTTTCATTTATTGTTATTTTCAGTGCTAAGTGTTTGTCATCTGAAGATCATTTTCTTAGCAGTAGTAATGAATATTTCTATGATTATTAGAATATTATGTATTCACTGTTTTGATAATTTAGATTTGCTTATTTGGTCCTCAGTAGTGGGTGCACATTAACGGCGTTAATTAATTGAATGTGGTTCATAATGGATGGCACTTGACAGGACTGCCATAAAACTAATTACACCCACATAAATATTAGTATTATTATTTTTTATTTTTATTAACCATTATCCGTCCTAAGTGCAGTGTCATGTGAGCAATGACATCCAGCTGGTTCTCTGTTTCGCTCCATCACTTTGTTTCCTCTTTTGCTCCGCTCTTTCCATCTCCTTTGTTGCCCTTGCCAGCATGTATCATAGCTTCTGACAGAGGTTAAAGGAGTGGAAAGCTGATTGCCTTTTCTTCCCTTTTGTATTATTTGAAGGTGAATCCCAACTATGGCTCTCGTGTCACATTCTGACATGAATATCAAAACCATAAGGGATTGAATTTCAATATGAAATATCCTAGCAAACGGCCTAAAGCCTGACTAAAGCATTTTTTTGTTTTTGTTTGAATTCTTGTCTTTTTAGGTTACCTTCTCACCAGGCAAGAAGGACAAGCCGGCTCCCCTGAGAAGCCGCTGTCAGATCTGGGTCGCTTATCCTACCTGGCATATTGGAAAAGTGTCATACTGGAGCACCTTTATAAGCACCCAAATAAACACATCAGTGTTAAAGGAATAAGCAGGGCCACTGGGATGTGTCCACACGACATCGCCGCTACTCTCCAACAGCTCGGCATGATTGACAGACAGGATGGCAGGTCAGTTTCCAAGTCACAGTCTCCTTCAGCATGCTCCGCCGCCTCTGTACGCTGTCTGACTTATCCAGGCCAAGCGAGTATTTTTAACATCATATCCATTAATGCTGCTGAATATTGACAGAAGTAAGTCAGGTTAAGTACCCCCAAGGACATGGAGCACCTGCACTCCCAAAGAGCCTGTCGTTATGCTTGTATTTAACCAAGCATGCCCTTCTCTCCACACCGGCTAGTGCTTTTCTCTCTGCTGTGGATCTTAACTCAAGCACTGCTCTTCTCAATTTCACAGGGTCGTGTTGATCAGAAGAGAACGGTTGATTGAGAAGCACATGGAGAGGCTGAGAGCTAAACCACGTCATAATGAGGTGGACCCAGACGCCCTGTGCTGGACACCGTCCACCACTCTGAACCCTGTCCTGTCCGAGGAGGAGAGGGAGGCCGAGATGGACGTAGGTTTCTTTATACAGGAGTCATTAGTTATTTGTTTACATTTGCCTGAAATGTGGTTAACAGATGTTTGTTAGATTAGCTGGGGGAGTTCAAATAGAGGGCAATAATGGGAAATGCATTCTCAGTGTCAGCAGGCATCTAATGTTGTGCAAAATTGCTCTAAATCAGTTCACTACATAATTGATAGCACTGAATATTCCATGAAATGCAATCTCTCCACGGTTGTTTAACAGAAATGTTTCCATTATTACGGGCAGACATGCAATCAAGACGCTGCTCATATTATCTGGAGAAACTTGCATTGATTCATTTGTCAGGATGTTAATTCAAATCTCTTGTTTTCCCATTAGCCTCATTGCTCAGATGTTCTGTCCCCGCGTGCTCGTTTTCCCATAGATAATGCGTCTTGTCTGTTTAATTACCAGGCCGAGCGACTGAAGGAGCAGGCCAGTTGCTGGGAGAAGGAGGAGAGAGAGAGTTACGTGATGACTCACGGTGGCAGGCAACCTCTCACAAAGGTCCACTGCAAGATTCCCTACAGGACATACGAACGCCGCCCCGCACCTCCCTGGACCAGGCGCTTCCAGCAGTCGGAGGCAGCGAGCGATGACGAAGCCGAAGACGACTACGACGATGACGACGACGACTCTGACGGCTCACCACCCATCCTGACAAAAGCCCATGCAATGCTAGGAGCTAAGAGAAAGGTGACTTTGAATCATGCAAGTTCCTTGTGTGACGACCACGTTGATGGTCTGCAGTTTGGTTGGGTTTCTTTTCCAAGAATTAAGTGCAATCACATAGACGTTTATCTTTTTTCCTCGTATTAAGGACCAGGTTGTTTAATCTAGTAAGATGGAAATGTTTAATGAGTATTCATGAATGCAGTTTAGAGTTCAGTGGCATCCTCCTCTCATCTGGAACCTCTCTGTGTGCCTGCAGAAGTAGATAATAGATTGTGTTTTCAGCGCTGGTGTCGAGCCTGTGCAGGCTAAACCTTGTACTATTGTCAATGGTCATGGTTAATTTAACGCCCTCCTCAGTGCTTCTCACATCTGTTCTGTCTATATGGCACTGCCCCCTTGTGCTGGAGATAATATTACAGCTGGCTTCATGATGTCAGAGACCTTTGCAAAAGAGCAGTATGGAAACCAGAAAAGAATGACAGTAGCTATTGGAGTTTATTTAGTATATTAGTTACAGTATTGATTTCACATTTTCCTTGCAAAGGATTTTTGAGGGGAGAGCATTTGACTCGTAGGCATTCAGTGGGAAACTACTGGAGAATATGAAATATAGACTGTGGTCTCTACTAACTCTGCCTTTCTCATTTGTGGTTTTCCACACCAGGCTGCATTGCTTAAACATTTAGTCTCGCAGTGTGGTTTAAACATTTTTCAGAAGCCTGAACAAATATCGGCTATATCCTCACGGAGGTCATCCACCTGGTGCCCTAGTTTTCATTCTTTGCAGAAGAACTCTACTGTGAAGGAGGTTTTATTCTGTTTTCATTGGTTCCTCCTTTATTTGCCTTTCAGAGAACCATTGTTCTCAAGAAGAGAGGGCGTAAAAGGAAGCGAATAAACAGCAGCGTAACGACAGAAACCATCTCTGAGACGACGGAGGTGTTGAACGAGCCATTCGACAACTCGGAGGACGAACGTCCCATGCCCCTGCTGGAGCGCACGTCCAGAATGGGCGAGATGGAGGAAGACGAGGACGAGGAGGAAGAGGAGGAGACACAAAAGGACATGACACCAAGTACACCAGTTAAACGCAGGAGAGGCCGCCCGAGGCTGGAGAAAAATACACAGAAAAGCAAATTTGAGCACTGGAGCGAAGGTATTTGCATCTGTTGGAAAACAAAAAAAAAAAAACATTGTTTATATTAGGGGTGTAACGGTACACAAAAATCTCGGTTCGGTACGTACCTCGGTTTGGAGGTCACGGTTCGGTTCATTTTCGGTACAGTAAGAAAACAAAATGCAAAATATAAACGTGCTAGTTGTTTATTACACACACAAAATAACATTGGCTCTACGTGTGCCGGCGCTAGGACCCTGCGGACGCATGTGTGTGTCATCGGGCGGTGTTTTCCTTCATGCTTCATGCTTCATGCTTCCCTGCAGCGTCACATGCAAACACAAACACACGGACCTGGCAGAAACATTTCTTTATATCATGTTGTCTGTCGCCCGCGATATTTTTTCTTTTTTTGGCCGGCGCCATAGTTGGCTAGCTACAAACTCTATACATCATGTATAATAATATGCCCGCGCTCTCAGCAGCGGTACTCGCATCGTTAAGGCTGATTTATGGTTCCGCGTTACACCAACGCAGAGCCTACGGCGTAGGGTACGCGGCGAGCGGCCGTACGGTGCACGTCGCTGCGTACCCTACGGCGTAGGCTCTACGTCGATTTAATGCTGAACCATAATCCAGGCTTTACTAGGCAACGAAGCAGGTTGACTCACGTTGCAGAACAGCGCTGCAGAGGCGCTCCTAAACGTAAATGATCATTGTTTGTTTTTTTTTAGGCCTGGCGGGGGGTCTCGATGGTAGGGGAAACACTGGACTTGTCACAATTATGTGCTTCGGTCTTTAGTTCTTCATTAGTTAGTGGTTTTTTCTTTAATCTTAATACTTTCTCGGTGTGAGCGCAACTGCAGCAGCGCTCTGCTCCACAACGTGCGGTCCTCTACTTAATATGTCCGTGTGGAAACTCGTTCGGTACGCCTCCGTTCCGAACCGAACACGCTATACCGAACGGTTCAATACAAATACATGTACCGTTACACCCCTAGTTTATATTCAATTTTGCATTACTTTAAAAAAAAAACAAAAAAAAACGATGAACAGCACGTTTTTCTACCACTGTCACAATTTCATTTTTGATTCGTAGGAGCTGACACTCTTTCCGAGAGGCCCAGCAGACCCCGCCCGGTGAAACGGAAGAAAGGCTGGCCCAAAGGAGTGAAACGTGGCCCTCCTAAGTGGAGGTTGAAGAACGAGCGAAAGATGGGCTTTAAGCTGAACCTCTACACACCCCCTGAAACACCAATGGAGGCCGAGCAGCACCATATTCAGGCCGAGGAGGCAAAACCGGAACCGGATCAGGACGTTGTCAGTGCGGACGAGGGCGGTGAAACATGCAGAGACCTGGCCAGTCCAGATGTCACGCAAGAGCGGCTCAGCTGTGAGCCCCCGAGTCCTGCGGACTACGGCTCCCACAGGTCAAGCTCCCCCGAAGGATCACCCGCAACGTCTCCGGTGTGCTCACCTGCCGCTGCCGCCGACACCGTCTTCCACAGGCCCGCGGACAAAGGCGACCACTCGGAACCACCGGAGGATGACCAGCAGGAGAGCGGACACGACTCACCAGCCAAAGATTTGGAGCAGAGCACTGACGGTGCTGTGTCACTGGAGAATGAGGAGGAGGAGGAGGAGCAGAGAGCTAAGTCAGAGGATCAGGAGGGAGATGATGATGAAGATGAATGTACCAGCAAGGCGGCAGGACCTGAGAGCAATGCAGAAGAGTTGAAACAGATTTCAAAAGCCGTACCAAAATGCACTCAACCTTTTTTAGATCCAAAAGAAGACAATGGCTCTGAGCTGAGTCAGCAGGCCTCTCAAATGCAGTGTGAAGAGGAAGCAGTTTCCGCAGCAGAAAGCATCCCGGATTCGGTTACAGAACCAACAGCTGCCGCACCGACACCAGAAGCAGCAGCCGCAATCGCATCAATAGCAGCTGTAGACTCTGATAATCCTGTGGACTCAGAGTCGGAGGAGGAAAGCCCACCTAGTCCTGGTCCAAATCACTTGCCTCTTCCACCTACAACACTTTGTCCCGTGCTTAGAGAGAATCCCCCGGTCTGCACAGAGACTGACTCAGAGACGGCCCAAGCTGTTCAGTCTCTGACGCAGGAAAGCGAGGGAGAGAATATGTTCCAGGACTGCGTGGAGAGCCAGGAGCCCTGCAGGACTCTGCAGACCTATGCCCACGTGGCTCAGAGCCCCCAACTCACCTCGCTGGACGACTGCCCCCAGTCGGACCACAGCAGCCCGCTTTCCTCCGCGCAGTCCCACCCCAGCCAGTCCGTACGCTCCGTGAACAGCCCCGCCGTCTCCATCCTGGAGAGCGGCTACACTCAGATCAGCCCCGACCACAGTGCCATCTCGGTGCCTTCCCTCCACAACATGGAGACGAGCCCCATGATGGACGTGCCTTCGGTGTCCGATCACTCCCAGCAGGTCGTGGACAGCGGCTTCAGCGATCTGGGCAGTATCGAGAGTACGACGGAGAACTACGAGAACCCCAGCAGCTACGACTCCACCATGGGGGGCAGCATCTGCGGCGCGGGCCCCTCCCAAAACAGCTGCTCGTACGGCAACATCCCCCCCAGCGGTCTGCCCCAGAGCAGCTGTGCCGTGAGCCAACAAATGGCCGCCGTCAACCCCGGCAGCTGCGGGATGATTCAGCAGAACAGCCTGAGCTCGCCGCCGCACTGCAACGTCAAGTCGCCGCAGGGCTGCGTGGTGGTGGAGAGGCCTCCGAGCAACAGCCAGCACAATCAGCACAGCCAACACAGCCAGCGCAGCCAGCATAGCCAACACAGTCAACACAACTCCCACAGCCGGCACGGCCCTCACAATCAACACAGCCAACACAATCAGCACGGTCCACACAATCAGCTCTCCCAGCACAGTCAACACAATCCCCACAACCAGCATAGTCACCACCACAATCACCACCTGCAGCACAATCAGCACAGCCAGCACAATCAGCACGCTCAGCACGGCCAGCAGCAGTGCGCCATCCCCACCAACTTCACCACCACCATGCAGCTGGCCGACATTCCCGAGTCCGGCAACCCGAACTTTGCCCTCTACGAGAGGATCAACCACCAGGGGGAGTACGGCAGCGGGCACTACCCTCAGTCCTCCGGCCTCAGCTTGGCCAAACTGCAGCAGTTCACCAACACGTTCATCGACCACCCTCACTCACTGCCTTTCAATCACTCGGCTTCTCACCCCATCACATCCTATGCAAACACCCCCACGCTGTCATCGCAGCACTCCAGCCTCGTATCCTTGTCCCAGACCCCACACCGTGTCCCTAACCCGCAGGTGCAGGCCACCATGACCCCACCCCCAACTCTCAGCTCACCACCTCCCATGATGCTGCAGCGCAACGTGGGCATCCCGCCCTCACAGCGGATCCAGCCCCAAATGACGTCTAAGAATCACATCTCTGCACGCTCCAAGTCGGCCGCGCTGTCGCACCACCACCAGCAGCAGATGTACGCGCGGCCACCGCAGACCGTTGCCATGCAGGCGCCATCCAGGACCTTGGCCGCCATGCCGCGCATGAATATGAGCATGAACATTATGCCGGCGCCAGGTTACAATGTCAACTCCATGAACATGCCCTCCCTCAACGCCATGAACGGCTACAGCATGAGCCAGCCGATGATGAACAGTGGATACCATGGCAACCATGCTTATATGAACCAGTCACCCCAGTACTCTATGCAGATGGGCATGATGGGAACACAGCCATACCCCCAGCAGCCCATGCAGGCTCCACCACATGGCAACATGGTGTACTCACCAGCTGGTCACCATGGTTACATGAACACGGGCATGTCCAAGCAGTCCCTGAAAGGGTCTTTCATCAGGCGGTAACTCTCCGCAGGACTGAGCTGGTTCTTCTCACGTGCATTTGGCAGTTTTAAAGATGCACTGATCTGGCCTTGTTTTTTCTTTTTCGTGTGTGAGGTTTTTTTTTTTTTTTTTTTTTTTTTTTTTTTTTTCCTGTTTATTACTTAAAAACCAGCAGCAGCACTTGCAAAGAATGCAAACATTTTCATCAATGACTTAACTTTAAATCTAACGTTAAAAAGTATTTTTGTTCCTCCAGATGGGAAGCCTTACATCATTATGATGAAAATCTATTTAAGTAGTGTTAGTGTCTCTGACGTGTCTTTTAAGCCGGGCAGGCTCAGAGCTCAGACGTAGAGATTTCATCAGTGGTCTTGCATTCGTGTAGCAGCCTCAAATGAAGCCATTTAATGTGCCTGCTACAAGTGCAGATAGTGGCTGTTTGAACCTGTTCAGTGTACCTGTCTAACAGTGCTGACAATTAGTTTGTACTATACTCTTGCCTTTGCATATTTAAATTATTGTACTTATTTTGTAAAGTGACAAAAAGCATGCTTCAGTCTCTGTTAGTGACAGTGCATTGAGTAGTACTGTACAAGTGTTGTGCTTAATGGCAAGCCATTTTAAAAATATCTGGCCTTTTATTAGGTTTCCCTTCACAGGGAGAAAGAAAGAAACTATATTTTGTTAAATCTAATTATGTAAAAAAAAAAAAGGAAAAAAAATGTAAAATTAGTCCTGTTTTTCTGTTTGGTTTGAGAGGTTTTATTGCGATGTATGTATAAATCTGAAGTCTTTTTGTAACAGATCTTGAGGCAGCTTTCTGTTTAATAAAGCAGACTGATTTCTGTCAAAATAAAGCATATCTCAGTGTTTGTACCCTGAAAATTCTAAAACATTTCAGTATGTCCAGAAGTGTGGCAGAATTTAAAAGAACTAAATGATTATAACAATGAATAACAATAAAGATATAAATTTAGTCCAAAGTCGATATTTTACATAATGCCTTTAAAGCTACGTTTTCATTCCATCTGTAGATTTGTTTTCTATCTTTATAAAAAATGTTGGATTTATATTTTACCGAAGTGTAGAAGAATAGAGCCTGTGAATAGACCAAACTAAGCTAATGGATTGCATGTAAAACGCAACTTGTATTTGTGTTTTTGTTAATATTGCTCTTTTTGTAGCCTTTGTACCTGTACAGAGTTGCTGGTTAGAACAGGGGGGAAATACCTGGCTATGTGCACACAAATCGGACAGAATGACATTCTTGTATTTATGACTTTTTTCTCCTTTTGTCAGTCACTTAAAAATGCTGTACATTTTAGCATAAAAATAAATTATGATTGACCATCTATTTGATTGTTCTCTGTTCATAAGAAATGCTATTGAAAGGTCTGTCGCAGGGCTGCAGAGAGCTGTTTTATCTGCATAAAAGCACTTAAAGATTAAAAGTATTTGACTTTGTTTTGATTAGACTACTTCCTTTGAACATTAAAATGTTGAGGTTTTATCCAAAGAAATATTAGATGTTGTACCAGAGGCTTGCATACAACACATGAATATTTAATGACTAAATTGCCATTAATTGAATGTATGATCAATAATTAGGGACATGAAAGTTTGTAAAACACCTTTAAGGATTTTATTTCAAGTTTCACTTTACATGAGACCCTAGTTGCCTTCAAGGACCTTTCTCAAAAAAACGTGGGACCCAACTTGACTTAATTTAAATGATTTATTGATGAAAAATTACTTAAGGTGTGAACCTCGATTAGAACATCCAGAATGATTTGCAAAGAGACCTTATATGACTTTGTTTAGAACAGTTCACAATATCTGAAAGTGTAAGATAGCTCTCCTATGAAGAGCTTTTCCTTTTCTCCAGGAGCTGGAGGTCCAGCTCTCTCAGCTGCTTCAGGAAGCCCCAGTTGGGGATGATCCGCCGGCGCTTTTTCACGTGCTCGATGGCGTCCACCACCGTCATCTCCTCGTGGATCATGAGGTAGGCCAGGAAAAGAGTGGCGGACCGACTCCTCCCCATCACACAGTGAACCAGCAGTTTACCTGGAAATACACAAAGGGTCATGTAACCCACATCGTCATAAACCTCTGAGCTTTTCTCTTCAAGTGAAAACTCCACAGAGGTGTCAAGTAACCAAGTACAAATACTTTGTTACCTTACTTAAGTAGAAATTTTGATTATCTATACTTCACTGGAGTAATTATTTTTCAGACGACTTTTTACTTTTACTCCTTACTTTCATTTCGGCCTTTATAAAAAAAACTAAATAAATTATAACATGCCTCTGAAGTTTGACTTTTTGCACCATTACAATACTTATAGGCAACTAGTCATGATATCTGCTGCTCTCTGAAACACATGTTAATGCTCAATAGTACACATATGGTTTTTTAATATATTTGCATTATACTAAGACGCATTCATTTTCAATGCCTTTTGTCCTTAATGGCTTTTTCCCCCCTTACATTACTTTAAGTAGTTTTGAAACCAGTACTTTTATACTTTAAGTAGTTTTGAAACTAGTACTTTAATACTTTTACTCAAGTAAAAAACTTGAGATGATACTTCAACTTCTACAGGAGTATTTTTAAACTCTAGTATCTATACATCTACCTGAGTAATGAATGTGAATACTTTTAACACCTTTGAAACTCCAACAGAACTTTTCTGTGAAGTTGCTGAAATTGTCTCACTTTGAGGATTGCTGAGCGTCTTGTGGATAAAGTCTGTGGCCGAGAAGAAATACTGGCTGAGGTCAAACGTTTGTACATCCTCTGCTACCACACCGTAGTATACGATGTCCATGTCGTCGCTATAGTAACCAGGACCAGTGTCCACATTATTCCACGTCCCCTCTGCTGCATTCAAGATGTGCGTAATTCCCAACCTCTTCAGGTTACACTTGTCCTTTGCAGTCTCCCTGCAAGAAGCCACCACGAGTATCCCGTTAATGCCCTCGTATTGTACACAGTTCAGTCATTTTAATGCCTTTTTACTCACTCGTCCCCAATGTAAACATTAGGCCAGACCTCGTTGACGTGAGTGTAAGCCACACTCCCACGGTTGAGGATCTTGTCCAGCTCATAGCCCCCAGGTGTGACATAATCATCCGCCGGACTGGAGTCCTGCACTTCTTTTGTAGCGCTTTTCCTTGTGCCCGACTTGTGAGAGGCCATTTTTTCACTGTTGACTCCTCTTACACATGATTTATTTACTTGAAGAAAAAGAAATGCCCTTTCCACAGAGATGAAAAGCTCTACTTGTATTTTTTTTCTTTTTTTTATTATTTTTTTAACATGCATCTTTGACACAACTCACCAACACATTGAGGTCCTTCGTGTTTTTCTCACTCCAGAATTTGGTTTTCATCATTTTGACAGCTTGTTGTGAAGCAACCCTTAAAGGCAGAACACGGTGAGGTTCTTAGTTCTGGCAGGCTCGAGTCGGGGCACAGATTGTATAACCGCCTCTGTGACGGGGCATCAAATGCAGAGGGATATTTTTAGGGCTGTGATGTGGCGGGCCCCTGACCTTAGCTGCCATGTTCTCTGCCTGTGGGGAAAACTTCCACCCAGCCAGTCCCTGCCATCCGCGTCTAAACACACAACTTTAATCTCCACTGCCGGCAGGAAGCCATGCTTATCCAAACTTCTTACTTGCCAAAAGGATACCCATATTCGCTGGAATGAACAGGGCACTCTAAGCTTTTGCTCAGCCGTGTGAGCGACTTCTTGAAATTGTGTCAGTCTCTCTTAGCCTTTCTGCATATCTTCAGACACTGGGAGAAAGCGTGTAAGCGAAGCTTCACAGCGCCCTTTAAGGATGTTCTGCATCTCCTTTAGCCTCTCGGGGGTCCAGAGGAGAGCTGAAATGTGCCAGACAGTAAGACAGATGAGGTTTCTCATCTCAGGATGTCTTTGATTCACCCATTATATGATATGCATAGTCCATTCACAGATCTAAATGTGAACCCCAAAAAAGTGAGTGCGCGATGATGAATGGTTGAATGAAGCTGCTAACATGTCAGACTGAGTTTTCACACCATCGGACTTCTTTATTTTTCCCTCTTATCTTCATACTCCGCCATCATTCATTCTGACAGTGAAATCATTAAACCTGTGATATCCAATTCCTTTTATTTTGACAGCATCTTTCTCCCAGTGAGCTCTGGAGAGCATTTCTTATTAAGATGGCTTCAGCGTTTCATCTCTTTTCAAAGTCTGACCTGAATCTGTATACACGCTCAGAACCATGCTGGCATATTTTTGTCATTTTGTATCAAGCCCTTTTTCA
This sequence comes from Cololabis saira, assembly GCF_033807715.1. NCBI lineage: Eukaryota > Metazoa > Chordata > Actinopteri > Beloniformes > Belonidae > Cololabis > Cololabis saira. The sequence goes on along the minus strand of NC_084605.1, from coordinate 32,414,526 downwards.
GACACATCAGTTTTAACTGTACGTCACCGGATTGCAGCAGTTAAGACGTCGTATTTTGAGGAAATGTGAATAAGTAAGTGGAGCATTGCTTATTTATAGACATACGCTGTCTTTGTGTTGTTCTAGTGCAGCGGGGGTCCTGGCAGTCGAAACTGGTTGTGATGTGTTTTAGACACGAGCTTAAGGAAGGCACCAGTGTTTCTGTGCATTTTAACGGCTTTTATGCGTACAATGCACTTTTGCTCACTGTCTTCAAATGCATTCCTGCATCAAACATTTGTCAAACATCTCAGAAAGCCAGGGCTTGAGAATCACACGTCAAGATCTGCTTAATGCATCGTGGAGGTTAAATCTTCTCCACAACAGTGTTAATCATATGACCTATGATCGGTCCTAGGTATATATTGTGATTATTTTGCAAATTGTATGTATATTATAAATTTAATAGTAAATATATTCTAAATTACTGTAGGCTATGAGTGTATATATAGTATAGTAGTATAAGTTTATTTTAAATTATAAAGTCGTTGCAAACTATTTTGTTCAAAAGTGGATACAGATCTGGTGATAGTAGCAAATATTGTTACTTAAGATGTGGATGTTTTTGGTTGGTTACTTAATCTTTTATTTTTGTTTCAATTTATTATTTTAGGAATTCTAGTGAATGTTTTTCACCCTTTTTGAGTTGTGATTATTTTAATTTTTTGTATGTCTATGTGTGGACCCCAGGAAGATTAGTCTTCCCATGGTACAGACTAATGGGGACCTTATTAACCTTATTAACCTTATTAAATAAACAAATCATAAATATTAGTGTAAGACGGTTCTGATGAGAGCTTTTTAAATTGTAAACACAGAACCAAGAATATGCTTAAGGCAAATGAACCAGATTTGTATAGTTAGAAAATACAAAGTGTCTGAAATGACTGAATGACCCCAAGAAGAGAACTATCTCTTAAGTTGCTTCCAGGACGTGGCACTAAGAGGAGAGGTGTGTGTGAAGGTTAGATTTCAGGGAAGCTTCGGGCTGACCTGTACCAAGCTGACTGGTGATTCCTCTCTGTTCAAAAAGAAAACTGCAAATACGTCCACAGATGAACCACCGTCTCTGTGGGATGACGTTTCCGAAGTGGAGCTCTGTGGGACTACAGAGCAGCAGCTTGATTATAGGTGAGGAAATAAAGGCCACAAGGAAAAGAGCACCCTTCTGACAGTAAAACATAGCTGAAGTTCTGTCATGCTGTGAGGCATGACAGACAAAAAAGCCCCAAAAAACCAAAAACAAACATGCTGTCTCTAGTCCTGGAGACGGTGGCCGTGTCAAAGCTGAAACAACGTAGTAATCAAAGCATTTTATTTGACATTTTTTAGACATTTAAATGAAACATTCTTATCATGGTTAATTTTTACCAGGTTGGGAGATTTACATTCGGGAGACTTTAAAGCAGCACTATGTAACTTGTCCACCTTAATATCATATTTCCAGAGTCATTGTGATGGTACATCAACTTCCAACAGGTTTAATGAACCTCTGTCATGGTCTGAGGGGTCTGTATCACCTTCACTGGCACTATGTAACTTTGAGGAGCATGGTAGGAACCCTGCCACACTAAAAAACTACAAATTTTTACGGCTTTCACTGCTTTACGGCATACGTCACTTCCCCCTCCTTCCCGATTCGTAGTCGAGACGAAAATGGGCGGGGCTTGGAGCGCAGAGCTCCGCAGAAGCTGGTATCTTGGCCGAAGCAGCGAAAAAAACCGAAGAAAATAAAAGTTTTATCGGAGGATAAAAGTTGCTGGCCAGCTCTCTGCGGTGCGATTAACCCCAATCTTCAGATAAAACTAGTTTGTTGAGGAAAAAATATTAACTCTATTTGTAGCTGCAGAGGAAAAAAATTATCTCACGAGGAAAACAAAAATATTGCTCATGCCTCGGAGCCTCTTCCGCATAATATAGGACACAAAAAAGAAAAAAGTAAGAGTAATACAAAACATGTACTGTATGTTGCACTATTATACAAATTTATTGAAACACATGGCGAGTCAAACATTTACCAAAGCAGCTGCCAAACACTCCTAAACAAGGTAGTAAGACGTCGGTTGTGCAGAACTGCGGCAGTAAATCTTTCTAAAGAGTGGAGCTCCGACGAGGAGCTCCATTCTTTAGTAGGGATTTCATATGGATCCAAACCGTTAATAATTATTTTTAATTATTATTTTCTCCATATACCGCTCCCTGGCTTCCTTGTTTAAGGTATCCCGGTAAATTCCAGTTCCTTTCCAGCAGTTTAACATCTTTTTTTTACGTTCCGTCTGTTCACTTGGTGAAACAGAAAAGTAGTTTTGAAAGTCCGTCCCGTCTTCTCTCAAAACAAATGCACGTGACGGGGACAGGATAGGACAGGACAGCAAAAGCTGAAAGTTACATTGTGTTGCTTAAAAGGATCATGTTATAACAAAACTTTAGGTAGTCAGGCTTTTCTTTTTTTTCTGCATCAAACCTGCAGGTTTGTGTTGGAGTCTTGAAACTGCACATTAACAGCTCGTACTATAATGTACTGTAGCTTTTTGAAGTCCACAAATGTGTGATTACATTTTCAACAATTTGCTGGAAGACATTGACAGCCTGCAAGGTTGCTTCGCCTCCAATTTCAAAATATTATGTCCTTCTTCTTCTGCCAAGCCAATGTCGAATCCAGGTGACGAAGCTGCTCCAGAAATCCAACATTTGGAAGGATATTTCTGCTCCTGCGAACAACCTCAGCCGCCTGCACAAGGTTAAGTCCCTCGTTGATCATGAGGAAAGCCAGCACGAGAGTGGCCGAGCGGCTGATTCCCCGGGCGCAGTGGACGAGAACTTTACCTGCACGGACAAAAGACAGAAACCACTTACAATTTCAGCTGTGAATTCGTTTGCTTACTCTGCTGAATAACCGCTATTATGGGATTAATTGTGATCTGTAACATAGAGCAGGAGCATAACTGACAACCATATTCTTTAATAATTATAGTGGGCAGAAAGAAGGATTTTTTTGAATTGGGGAAATTGTTATAACTACAATAATATCCGTGCAGATTTTCATGTATCCAGGTCATGGTAATCTTTGGATAATCCATGATTAATTTAATTATGACTTTATTATTTATTAATATACTGTAGGTTATTTACATTTTCATCTGTTTATCTGTTTTTGTGTTAGTACATGGCTATATCATTCATGGATACCCGATCTTATGTTGTGTACACACTGCATTGCACTGATTTCTTGTCCTTTGTCTCATTTGTCTGTCTGTTTTTAACGTTTTGCTGCACAACCAGTTGTCCTTTAAGGACAGTAAAGTTAAGCTAAGGACAGTTTTGTCAGGAACATCTAATTAGAGGGCAACTGCACTTTCAGCAATCGAGACAGGAATTACTATTCCTTCTAAAAGTTCCTCCTATTTACAGTCGTGTTGTACAATTTGTTAAAGGATTCTCTTGAGCCAAGATCCTAATTAATTTTCCTGCAGAGTTTTAGCCCTAACGGTGAAAAAAAAGGTCTTAGCTAAGCTATTAAATAAATAAAAGGTGATTTTATCCATGAAAAACAAAATAAGGGAAATAAAAATGCCTGCTTAGTACCGGTAGTAAAATGTACAAAGCTAAAGTGGGACACTTGACGTTGTTAATACAAAGCATTTATTCAGCGAAACAACTTTATGTGATCCAGTTATCAGCTTCATAACGCATAACATTTGTGTTTCATGATTTAATGGACTATCCTGGTCCGGTTCTGTGTTCTGTTGCTCAGATGGACTTGTACCTTTGTTACTCAGCGCTTCATGAATGAAATCAGCCGTCTCAGCGAAGAATGGGCTCAAGTCAAAATGTTTACAATCTGGTGCCTCTATGCCATAATACGATATGTTGGTGTCTTTGTAGAAACGTGGCCCGGTGTCAATGCGCTGCTGGCCATCTGCAGCATTCACCACATGGGTTATTTCAAGATTCACCAGCAGGGATTTATCCTGAGCCGTAGCCCTGTGAATGACATCAGAGATGACGCGACAAATGCCATTTTTAGCGATCATTCCTTATCTGTAACCACTACTACTACTACCACTGTAATTTAGCAGATGCATTTATCTAAAGCGACTTACATCTGAGACACACACCATGGAGCAATTAGGGTTAAGGCCTTGCTCAGGGGCCCAAGGTGGTTCATCTTGGTTGACCCTGGTCCTCCAGCCCAAGCCCATAGCCACTAGACCAGGGGTCGGCAACCCAAAATGTTGAAAGAGCCATAATGGACCAAAAACACAAAAAACAAATATGTCTGGAGCCGCAAAAAATTTGAATGAAGGCAACACATGCTGCATGTATCTATATTAGCTATAACTAAGGGAATTATTATGCAGTTTGAGAAAAAAGTTGAAATGTTGAGAAAAAAGTCAAAACTTCGAGAAAAAAGTCGAAATGTCAAGATTAATGTTGAAGTACAATCTCGAGAAAAAAGTCAAAATGTCGAGAAAATAGTCGAAATTCAGAGAAAAAAGTCGAAATGTCGAGATTAATGTTGAAGTAAAATATCGAGAAAAAAGTCAAAATGTTGAGAAAAAAGTCGAAATGTCGAGAAAAGAAGTCAAAATTTCCTGAAAAAGTCTAAATGTTGAGAAAAAAGTCTAAATGTTGAGATTAAAAAGGAAAAAAGATAAAAGAAAAAAGGAAAAAAGAACAAAAAGAAGAGAATAAAAGGGAAAAAAGGGAAAAAAGAAAGAAAAAAGAAGAAAAAAAGGAAAAAAGAAAAAAAGGAAAAAAAAGGACAACATTTTTGAAAAAGCTCCAGAAGCCACTAAGGGCGACGCTAAAGAGCCGCATGCGGCTCTAGAGCCGCGGGTTGCCGACCCCTGCACTAGACTACCACCTAACATATAACCGGAGGCCAGGCCCGGTTCTACGAGGGTGCATAAGCATGCATTGCACCCTCAGTTTATGTGTTTGCATGCTCAGTTGAAAAGACGAAAAAAAAACTGACAAAGTGCGCGCGCGTTAAGGCTGATTTATGGTTCCGCGTTAAATCGACACAGAGCCTACGCTGTAGGTTCTACGTAGGTTCTGCGTTGGTGTAACGCGGAACCATAAATCAGCCTTTAGTGTACGTGACTCATCTGCGTCCAGCGCGCAGTTTCCTGCACCAGCAAGACGCTGCTCTCTGCTGCACCGTTAACACAAAGTAACAATGGATATTCGGAAGTGGTTCAAACACAACCACGCCAGCAAGTTAGACAACGGTGGTTTGTTTAGTGATGGTTTTGAGCTGTATAGATAAAATTAGTTTGAATTTCTATGTTTTATTTTCAGGGTAAGAAACATCTGTTGCTAGATTGTCTGATTGGTGAGGTAGCCCAGACTAAATGTAGCATTTTCTTTGTTCTGCAGCAATATTGCTGCAATAAAGCATTTGAAATACACTTTAAATATTCTTGTTTTGCTAGTATCATTCCGCTTGAAATTATGGGAAAATGCATGATTTAGTGTTGAATAACGTGCCAGGCTTGTGCACCCGCTCTGATCTGAGATGCAGCCCTACTCATCATTTTCTAGAACCGGCCCTGCCGGAGGCATATGTTAGCAAAATGCATCAGCGTTGACTCAAATGTACAGATTTTATATTTGTCTCATCAGTTGGCCGAGTGCTCAACTTGTTTGCAGCAACAGCTTCACATTCAGATCGCCACATTGCAGCAGGGCCCCAAAGTGAGAATGTCACTTACGCATCCCCGACAAAGAGGTTGGGCCAGACCTCATTGACAGCTCCGGTGGGGTGTCGGTTCTTCAGCAGAAGGCTGAGCAGATCGCAGGTGGGTGGTGTCTGATACTCTGACTCCTCCTCTGAGCTCATATCTGCAAATATCACCTCAGTGTTGATGTTTAATGATCACAATTTATATTCAACTCGATATGCAGCGAACGCTTAGATAACTTTCCCAAATATGGTCCAAGGATGGAAAAATTGAGTGTTGCTGACCTGCTAGTCTTTCTTCTTGCAGGCATTTGGAAAAGGCGCGGCACTAAACCCTAACCATACTGCCGCAGCACGCTCTGTTTTCCATCTGAGCTGGATATCAGCGTTACTCTGCTGGAACGAGACAGCTGAACATACCAGAGACTGGGCAGAAGCAGTGGGGACTATTTATTCCACAGATGACAGTGACAGAAGCCAGGTTGCCTGTGTTGCGACTAACTCAACAGCACAGCAACTGCAGTTTAAACAGATGTCATGCTGCAAGTGATTCAAAACATGGTGGGCAGCTAATATTGACAGTTCAGACCACATCTAAGACACCTTTTAATTCAACAGCAGTTCACCTAAAGAGACTAAACCAATTTACAAACCACTAAGTGTCCAGTGCTCAACGATGTCATCCATCAAGCATTAAAAACATGTTGTATGGCAGGCATCATATATACAGCAAAGACAGTTATAATGTTAACAGCAGGGGTGATAATGCTGGTGTGGTTTCTGAAATATTGATGTGCTTTATGACACTTTTATTGTATTTTGACCACAGCAGGTTTATTAGCTTAAACACTGCGAGGGAGTCGTTTGTTTAAAAGAACTTGGGGCAAAATACTGCATAAAACAACATTTTGTCCTTTTTTTACTTCAGTTTTTGACCATTTTAAACAAAGTAAATGTTGTTTGAGCAGGGTAGAGGATTCCCTCCTTGCATTGTGTGTTCGTGGTAAGTCAAGCCAACAGTCTCCAAATTGCATATGAGCATTTTAGAGATTGTTAAATGTTTATTGTCGGCCAAAACAACATATCTATATTCTAAATTAGTTTTTCTCATCAGTTTTCTACCATATACCTGTTTGTTTTGAAAAGAAAAAAAACCAGCATGGAAATGCCAGAAAGTGTAGTTTGTTAAATGAATACTGGAGGAAACGAGACATCGTATAATGTCCAATTTCACAGCAAAATTAAACATGTTTAAATCCTGGTACAAAAAGCTGTATTGACCTCTCGTCCTATAGCTAGATTTTAAAATCTATATTTCATATTGAAGAAAATTGTATGGAGAGTGACTGAACCTCATCAGATTAAAAACAAACAAAAAACTAATGATTTTGGCTGCTTGGCTCCATTTGTGAATTGACGTATGTGCTACAGTATGAATTAAGACCTACCAGAGCTTAATTATTCTTATTTTATTTATTTGTCTTTATTTAGAGCTCAGAAGCTATCCTCATAAATGACTAAAGTGGTAAGCGTTAAGTAACACATGTGATATCAGCTAGGTATGGACTATGCCAGCTGCCAATCAAAAGACCACACTAATTATATGTAATATAAATAAAATGTACGAGGTCCAGCAATGAAAAACAGGTCCACCTACCGTATTTGACGTTTTCCCCCATCTTTGGCTGTGGATAAATACAGCCAAAGATGTAATATATGTTCATTACACATTCTACAGGTGAATAATTCAAAGGAAACTAACTAAATTAAAATTTAGACCTCAAGGAATTATATCATCTTGTGAAAACAGAGTACATTATATCTTCTGTGGCTTTTTCACAGCAATGGCCAGTGTTATGAAGCCTGTTTGACGCATCATGGTAAGAATACACAAGGTTATCTCATTGAAAACGGTTTTAAATTGAAACGGTTGTAGTTTCACAATCATCCCAGTCATGTTTGGATTCTCTTTGCAGCTCTTTCAGCCGACCTAAATTCTCCATGAAAACTTTCCTTGACCTTGATGAAAGGATGAAGAAGTGTTTAGGAAAAGTCCAGGAGGTCATTTCCCTCTGATTATCTTGGCCCCTCTGGTCACAATACTCCAGTCCACAGACCCTCAGCTTTTATGAGCTGTTGCTTTCCAACTATCTGTCTCTCTTTCTTTTCTTTCAGACCATCCTCTTCTTGCACCCTCAGGATTTCTTCTCCAAGTTATTCTTCTTGTTTTGTTTAACTCTTGAATGACCTCTCTTCCAGTAAATTTAACATTATAACCAGTACTCGAGTTGTAAAAAAAATCAGGGGGGATGGTGGATTTTATCATATGGGGACAGATAATTTGTGCTGATTACAAATAATATGACATAGCAGCAGTTAAATGCAGCCTTCTGTAAGCTTTAAATATCCACTGGGCTTACATCAAATACATCAAAACACAACAATAAAAACAGTTTTCTGAACTTATCAATATCATCAATATCATGGATCACTGCAAAAACTCAATCTTATTTCTAGTTAAAATGTCTCATTTTAGTAAAAAAAAATCTCATTACACTTAAAACAAGACTCATCGCTGGAAAAAATAACAATTTTCACCTGTTTCAAGTAGATTTTCACTTAAAATAAGTAGAAAAATCTGCATGTGGAACAAGATTTCTTTGCTTGTAATGAGAAGATAAATCTTGGCCATTGGCAGATTTTTCCTACTTATTTCAAGTGAAAATTGACTTGAAACAGGTGAAAATTGTCAAATAAGTTATTTTTCTGGTGTTATTTTTCTGGTGATGACTCTAAATGTTGAAATAGCAGTAAAACCACATGATGATTTTGACAGTTTTTATTTCAGGGGGGATGCCATCCCCCCTCATCCCCCCTCATCCCCCCTCAACTCCAGTACTGATTATAACAGACTTTTTGTAAATTAATTTCTTCCTCTTTAAATTCCTTCTCTGTGTGTATCTTTTGGGAGCGTTGTGTCTTCTGCTAATTTTTTGAAAAATTTGAAAAATGTTGCAGTTACTTTCACAAAGACAATATTATCATTGTTTCTTATGCTATGTGTTTGTTACACAAAAATGGAATTTATTTATTTAAGTAAACACAATTAAAATACATTTTACACTCATTTTCTCTTTGCAATAAACGCTGCACCTGCTGATACTGGCAGGAAGCAGCGAGTATAATCAAAAATGAATCAAGTCTGATTATCATCCCTGGCAGTGCAGCTTTTTGTCCAGATTTCTGAGCTGCTCCAGGAAACCCTCGTTAGGTGAAACATTCCTGTTGGTGCTGATGGCTTTGATGGCATCCACCAGAGTCATGTGCTCGTGGATCATCAGGTAGGCCAGGACCAGGGTGGACGAGCGGCTGAGCCCCATTGCACAGTGGACCAACACCTTTCCTGCCAATCATCAGAAGCAAAAAACCTATTTCAAGATTCAGTCTCCCTCTACCAGCGCCACGTCTATATTTACAACCATGCAATTAATGAATTATTATGTCAAACATTACTCTAAATGTCCAATTTGTTACTCCTCCGTGGATTAAAAACCAAGCACATCACAGAGAGGAGTACTTCTAACTCCTAACTAAAAGTTTTCAACAATGTTGCTACAAATGTTTCTACACACGGTAATCCGTGGTTCCTTATCGGAGGAGAGGATTAGGGCGCAGAGAAGCGCGTAATTGAACTGTCTTGGTTGCTGTGAATTTCTGCCGGGGATTACTGTAGGCTCTGCCTGCCGCACACTGGAGCCCCTCGATCAGCCGGCGTGTGAAGAAGGAAGCCTCATCTTATTACTGTCATGTCAGATACTGGCCTCACTTTGCATAACAGACCACGAAGGCACAGGCCACAAACATAATTGTGTAATTTCCATGTCCAATAAAAGTGTTGCTTACAAATTACCAGGGCAATCCATTTAAAACTAATTTTCCTGACAAAGGTCTGAGCCTATGAGAAAATGACTGTGTGTGTG